>NC_088358.1:26422500-26672500 GCF_036884655.1 Musa acuminata AAA Group | reverse complement strand
AAGAGTTTGTACGTAGCTTAAATGGTGGAGAAATGTAAATCCAATCTAATAATTCCCCCAAAGAGACTGAAGAAAATGACACAAGTTATTGGTCTTGAAATGGTATCTCAAAAGAAAAATGAATTGGCTCCCCATAGTTGTAAATATTGCAGGTTTCTCATTGATACCAATAGCAAATTGAATTAGTCTAGATATTAAAAGTAGACAAAAGACAAAAAGGTGAGCACTTAAAGAGCAAGCTAGGTGGTTGGTTGGACTATTGATTTTTGTAATAATGTAGAAAGCAAGAGAGCCTCCACTACTCACTCAGGGTCAACCTATTCAGCTCAGGTGCCATTGTCAAGGCATATGTATTTGAAAGTTCCCAATAGAGAATGATAAAGATGATGGCATATCAGTGCAGACAAAGCACCAGGGAAGCGATGCCAGGCTGCTGCCTGCTGGGAAGGGTTGGGTCAGTTCAGGACAGTTCTGAAACACATACACAAGACAAATAAGAAATCGTTTTTTAAGTACCGCATGCAATAAGATAACAGAAACTGCATCATTTATTCCTAGTCAAGTGATGTGAAAGATCACAATTCTAATTGAAGTACAGGCTCACACAAGCCAACATATGCAAGGCAAACCATGCATATAGCTACAGGAAACTATAAACTTGGATCAGCATCATGGCTTTTACTTCAACCCATACAACTCTTAGCATTTTAATTGAAGTCACAACACTAAGTGGATACAAACACTCCGAGCCTGTTTTGTGATTGCATAGTATGGTTGGTATCATATGGTAATCCAAAGTCATAGGAAAATGAAACTAATGACCAATCGGTGCCCATAGATCATGAATTATGTGGAAAGCAAGGTTTGCAGTTTCATGAACCGATACTGCACCAATCAGGGCTCAGACTGGTACGTATTGAGTTTAAAAAAAAAATACTAAACAGGTTGAAAAACAAATAAATAGAGACTACTCAGTACAGAGCTATCAGCCTGCAATGGGCAGTATCAATGCTGTACCAGATGTACTGAGCGGTACAGGTCAGCATACTGCCCACTTTACATTGGCCTATGTACCGGTAACATGTCAGATTGATGAATGCTGCTCATACCATATTGTACCAGGTGATATTGCAAACCACAAACCTTGGTGGAGATGATGATAAGTTGAAGTTAAAAGAATGATAAGTTTCAAGTTAAAAACAAAAATAGCAAAAGAATCACAAGACAACCAAAGCCAAGTTCATATGAACTAATTACAGTAACTTAAGCCTCAACCTGTAGATCATGCAAACCAAAATGCAGAAATTATTCACACAAATATGCAACAACCAGAAGTACACAAAAAGCTAAAACTCATTCAAAAGGAAAGAAAAGGAATCAATAGTATATATAAATAAATATGTGTGTGTGTGTGTGTGTGTGTGTGTGTGTGTGTGTGTGTGTGTGTGTGTGTGTGTGGTAAAAGAAATGATAAGAAATTAGAAAAAAAGGAATGCATATGGCTCAACATAAAGAACATTTAACCATAAGAGTGAAAAAAATATATATCATTTTTGTTCATAATTTATAGATCAACATAGAGAATCAAAAACTCAGTAAATTGACTGCGAAAACACACACAGATACTGAAGAACAAAATATTAACTTGGGTAACTGTTCTTTTTGTTAGCTTTAAATAACTGAGAAAAGGTGGAGAGATGTTCACCACGTTCAAAGAAGGGCTGCATAAAAACGGTTAAACCTAGTGAACTGGCTTTCTAAATTCAGCATAATGAAAGAAGCTGACTGCATTACAGCAGAGTAATCCACATACTGTCCTTATGCATTATGTATAAGAAAGAGAATCCAACAGAAACAAGAAATATGCAATGAGCAACTGAAATGACCTAAACTACCTGCATAATTCTTCTCATTACAGCACAAACAGAACTGAGTGAGTGTTGGCACTCGTAGAGTTTGTGTCCAAGGAGCGTATAATCCAAATGCTGCAATAGGACAGTAGATAAAATGACCAAGTGGCAAAGACAAAACATGAAGAAAAATATTTACATACAGCTCACGGTTCATAGCTGACGTACAGATTCAACTGACATATCTTTGTTTTGTTCAATAAAATCTATAATTTCCACTGCATTGTTGCTGATAACATCAGCTGGAAGATGTTTAAGGAGATAATGAAGAACTACGGAGACACATGAGAACTTCCTGGTTGAAACTGATAGATCGCTTCCCACACCAAACTCCACAAGTATATTACTGGCATTCTAGTTTTCAAGAAACTGATATAAGGTCATTAAATCCAGGATAATTATTTGAACCATAATAAAATATCATTTATGGAATTAGTAGTGAACACTTGAAAGTAGGCATTTCAAATAATAAATCTAGGATGGCCCTGTCATTCGATGTAAATCCTTATCAATTAAAAAGTTTGTCCACTAGAAAATTATTCTACACAAGTTCAATCAACCAAACAAAAGGATAACACAAAAACAAACAGCATAAGCCAAAATCACATCAGTAGCCAGTTTTAGCATTAAAATATGATAGTAAGCTTTATCAAATCCATATTATTAGTTGAAAAATACATCTGATTTGGACAGAAACATACTCCAATATAATGACTAACTTAAAAATATATATATAATAGATCAGATAAGCAAAATTCCCCAATGACTCCCCAAAATAATGTGATCCAACGGCCATTAGGTAATAAGCAGGGACACAATTTCATGTTGGAAGTTAAAGCTTAAAACAACATAACCTGCCAAATTTACAGCCCACAATGGTATATCTCACCTGCATAAATTATGAATCTGAAAAGGCATAAAAAGTACTTAAGATCATTGCTTGGTAGAAAGCTATATCAAAGATGACCTTTCATGATAGTACCAAGAGAGCTAGTTTATTATGGGCTATATTTCATTAAATAAGTGTCTTGACGAAGGAAAACTAACTATGTTTCTTGGAAAAAACCCAAAGGGGATGAAGAGCGAGCAGCCAGTCCCGTTGGCTGCTTAGTTGGTTTCATGTAAAGTATCCAAGGTTATAGAACTTCCAATCTTATACGATAGAAGAATCGGTCCTCGATGCGAACTCTGATCTTACAAGAAGAGATGCATTACTCTTCAAATTTCAACAAGATTACTGGTCACCCTTTTAATCCACAACTGTACAGCTTCCCAATCAATCCATGTTGTTATGAACCAGGTTTCCGGGTTATAATCAAAACCCATGGATTATAACCTCAATCTACAAATATAAATACACAATTAGATTTATTTTTAAAGAAAAGTCCAGATCCACAATAGCCATCATATGTAATAATACAGCCACCAACACTAGAATATCATTTATAACTTGCAATATGGAGTTGGATCTTCAAAAACCTTTGTTTCTCTAATATATTCTAAATAGCTACTTCTAAAATGGTTGCATTTTAAGAATCAAGTGACTACCCGAAGAGAGCATAATCAACAATGCTTTGCTCAGGACTAGTCTATTCTCTCTCTCTCTCTCTCTCTCTCTCTCTCTCTCTCACAGACACACCTGCAGTGGGGAGCAGATGGAGCACGATAGATATCCTTCTATTCATTAAAAAAATTCCTTGCCATCTTTCTTCCACTGCGCCCCAACCAACACACACCCACACATTTCTTTCCAACTGCAAATGTCCAATGATTGCAACTGCTGCAAAAGACTGCAGCGTATCTGCTGCTGCTGATTTTTTCAAATAGGGTGAGTTCAGCCTCTTCTTCCTGAGGTAGTCCAATAATGATGGTCTGAACATGCTTGTCACTGAGGCATATACAGGACACATTAACATAGGATCGTGCATCTGGACCATGAATCCAACAAACACCATGTTAGGATCGACCTTCCTAACATGGTTCAAGTATCGATACAGGACCTACCAAATGAAATCATCATATGATAGGATTAGTTAGTTTGTTATTCTGGGGCATGGTACATATTGATTATGGAATCACTTTCTTTAAGTTGCTCGCCACATGATATAAGATAATCAGGTCTTAGTACAGAATAAATTTACATCATGATCAATACAACAATTGAAGATCGAAAAAATAAACTTTTTTTATATAGTATTTAATGTTTTTGTTATTTTGAAAATTTTCTTACATGAATCTAGAACAAGAATATAAACAGGTATTGTCTATGTAATTGGTTTATGATTATACAATTGATTTCAGAGACAAAATAATATAAATTAGGAAGAATAACCTGGACTGATCTGGGTAGGAAAATGCTGGTAACAATGGATGCAACCAAGTTTATAAAAAGAAGTATATTTTAAATGATCTTATATCAAGCAATAACTAGAGGTAAGAAGCATAACAGAAAAGCATTAATGATCAGGATTATAATTCTCACTATGACGTGATTAATTCTAAATATGATAGATAGCTGCACCTATTGACCGGGATCATACATTCAACAAGTTCAACTTGTTGATTAAAAAAATAGGGAGATTGCTTACAAGGTGACAGAAAATATGAGGTGTTGGATGCAACATTTATAAAGGATCAACTTGTAAAGCCTTTATGAGCATTTGTTGAATTTCAGAATGCATCTAAAATCATTTCTTTTGGTATTGATGGTTTTAATTTCTGCTAGTTCAAAATGGCCTAGAATATTGCTTCTGACAATTAGTGTTTGCCTCTCTCTCTCTTTCGCTTTAAATGCTTCTTATCATCTCACACATGCATGGCATGTGCTTGAGACTAGTGTGCAATATGCACAATGGGAGAGTTGTTGGTTGCAGATCAGATCCTCAACAAGACCTAGCATGAATATTTTATATTCTGAGAAGACACAACAGAAAAGTTCCTGTTCCAACTGTTCCAGTTCAGACTCATCTGATGCTGCAGCCTACTAAGCAGGGCACTTCGCAATATACTTCTACATGAGCCAGAAATTATCTTATAGGGTTTGATCTACAACTTCTAGAATCTAGACAATACACATTATTAAAAATCTTCAGCTATAGCGCACAAAAAGGGAAGCAGAGCCTTTGTTCTGTTTTTTCTCCTATCACAACATAGAAAAACTCAGGTAAAACACAAAGGCATTCAGATTTATCTCACCAAAGAACATATCACAAACAAAACATAATGCAATGAGAACCGCAATGGAATAGGTATCTTCAAAATTTTGGATAGGTTATCATCAAGGGTGATACTGATCATGAATGTGCAGCATACAAAATAGTTCAAATAATTAAAAAAAATTAAATGTGCAAACCTGATAACCTTCGGTAAATATACACTTCACAATCCAGTCAATGGCAGGTTTTATTAAACTTATAAGAAAATATTTATTCATGCAGGAATGGTGTCCAACTGTTTCTTTATCCAAAAGGACCCGTCTCAGTAGAATAGAGATGTCCCCGAGAGACATGATCAAATATCCTATTTAGAAGAAATAAGTATCAAAACTATGCTAAAGCAAGTTCTTATGGAACTATCTATATAAAAAAGGCAGGAAGTACTTGATGCAGAAATCAAAGAGCATTTCTACTTTGTATGACAACAAAAAGCTTACACGACAAATCTGACACACTAGCGGTATCTCAATGTTATATCATTGGACATATACATCAAATGAGGTTGGAACATCATATAACCAATCAAAGTTCAGTAATAAAAAAATGTTGGAGAAAACATGTGATTGATGTGATTGATGCTTGTAGATAGATACTGCATGCCTACACATGTAGGCACATGAATACTCATGCATATGTAAAAATCACTATAATCAAAATAGCTCATTCCACTAAAGCTGGTTGATAAAATTGTATTCCAAATCAAGCAAGAGTTTATTAACAATATAAACAGTAACAAGGAACTTCTTTTGGCTTGTGGGTCCACTTATGAAATAGCAGAAAAGTAGCATAATTGCTTCTTGAACAAATTACATCATGGCAATAACAAAAACTTATTGGAGTTTATATTCTTGAAAGGAGAAGCTCCAGTGACTCAGGATGATCAGCAAGGTAATCTTTGCAGGAATGTAAAGATCTTTCGAAAGAAAAAGTGGCAAAAGCCTAACAACACACATTAAATTAGGGAAGTGAACACAAAAGGATAAAAAATGACAATTTGCAGATTCTTTCTTACCATCATCTCCTAAATACAACGATCTTGCACAGTGAGCCAAATAAAGATGACAATAGGCAGATACAAGGGGATCAGCCAGTCCTCTCATCATCATAACCAACCGCTCAACGATAGACACAAAACCATCTTCTAGAAAACGCCAACACCGTAAAATGGCTAGCTCCAAATATCTGATATAAAAAATATGCCATGCACGTCATACATTTGCCTCAAGCACACAAAATAAAAGTTCAGCAGCAAAAACATGACAAAAGCCTGCATATAAATGTTATCTGACAAGCAAAAGGTAAATCCAAATGGCATCATTTTACAGCTGTGACCCAGAGATGCAACATTTCGTGCATGTCATGTTGCTACAATCTCATGCTAATATCAGCTCTACGAACAAGCATCCTAATGAGGATTCTTTTTCTACAATCAATATACAAACCCAAGAGGTCATTCTGGCACAAATGCTTAAGCTCCCTTGGGAAGTAGCCACATAAAACAAAGAAACAAGGGGGAGACACCTCAGTCACGTAGCAACAGCCACATAGGACACATGTTAGTTACCTCCCCTCAGTCTAATAATAGCATCATCTCATAACAAGCAATGACCCAAAGCATGACCAGAGAAGGATTTACTAAATAGCCAGCTTGTCCACAGATGGAAAGGAAATAAACCAAAACTTGCCCACTCTAGTAACACAAAAAGGACCCTAGCTTTAGCACGTGCAAGGATGACAAGAACACTTCCACTGTGACTAACAGCGCAAATGATCAATACAGCTCAGTCCCCATCACACGAGTTTCCAGCAATCTTGTAACTGAAGTGTTATGCCAAAATAAGATCAGCATACCTATCCCTCAGGTTGTTGATCACATTCCTATAACTCTACATGATGACTTCAAAGGTAGTATTGGAAAGAAAGGACAACCAGCAAATGGTTAGAAACTCCAAGGAAAACCGAAAGAACTCTAAAATAGGAGGGAAGAAACAACACGCAAGATATAAGGCCAGATACATCTCTCATAAATCCCCATGAGCCTTTCACGTTTCAACTACAACAGTTGTTGCCTCCTCCATGCTAAAGTCATCATCAATTACCACCAAAGCATCATCCTCATAGCTTTCCCATCCAAGCCCATCGCCATCCATAATATTGGCAGCATCGCCAGTAACAACTTCAAGCTGAAGGTTGGCTGATCCATGACATGTCATAAGATGATAAATAGCACCTCCTTTAGATAGGAAGGGTACAAGCAATAGAAACAAGAAACCTTCGCATGTAAAAAAGGAGAAAATGACAGATGGACACCCTAAATTGGGTATCTAAAAACTTGGTATCAAAAACCACCTTGCATGTGTAAGGTTCAAAGAAGACCTCAGCACCAGACCGAAGAGAGTAACAGTGCCCATAAAAACATTTGACCAGGGACCCTACAATTAATTGATTTATAATATGCAGAACCATGCACATATGGTACCTAAGTATAATTTTGCATAAATGTGTAAATAACTTAACATGTACAACCCACAGGACTGAGATTAATGTGATACAAAAGACCAACTGAATTTTACATAAATAAAAAATAAAGTTTTAAAACTAAATATTTCAGTTTAACTATCATAAAATACAGGGATAATCATTAATCATATCAATGTGTGCCATAGTATGGTAAGGGACCTCCACTGACCATAAAAAACCAAACATATTGCTGAAGGGTGTATTGGAATGATACAAAGCGCATACTAACACTCCCCATAATGACAAAATATCCAGTATGGTAAGGAGCAAAATGCACAATTCATGATAGTTGATAATAACATGCTATTCAGTACTGACACCTTTGCAGCAGGATCATGCAAGTCGATACATGCTAAATTTTGACCCAAAAATGCACTAGAGGAACTGCATGGCTCAATATGATATAGGACAACACACTTAGCCTGTCTCAGCAGGTGCCACCCATGCAAACTAGCACAACAGTCATATCAGGAAAGGCAAGCCTTGTGAGTAAAAAAGTGGATGTGTCACGCCCCGTGTCTCGGCTCTCTAGGAATGGCACTAAAGTCCCATATTGAATTGTGCAAATTAATTTGACAAGCATCTAGGTGGATCTCCAGAATGAACTCAAAACAAAAGGTGTGCTTGCACCGTTGCACGTTTATGGTACATATCAGAACCATGAGAATTGATTAACCAAGTAATTAAAAGAGTATTCAAACGAAAGTACACCACAAAAGGTAAATAAAATCAAGAAAAATCAGAACTGGAAAGGAGAAAGTAAAAGAAACTTACATACGCGGAACAAGTTCATGAATTGAACCAATTTTGCAAAACCAATTGTAACAAGTCTCTTTTGCCTCAGAACAAATATCATCAGATGTAAAGTTCTCTGCAGACTCAAATAATTAAAATTTTAAATTTATGTATAAGTAGAAAAGCATCAAAATTGTTAATTTAAGCCATCTTTGACATTTCTCATGAAAACAAATTTCTTAGGCCTCCGTACAGTTACATGCATTAAAAAAAAGCCAAAATTGATTTAAAATAAGTTGCAACTGTAACTTCAAATAGCTACAACATATCCAGTAGCTAGAATAAATAGAAAGATTCTTCTACCAAGTAAATGTCAAATACTAAACAAGAGTTAAGCTAACCTAGCCATATTTCTGATTTGCCTTCAACTCTTCTCAAAGAAAAAAGAAATACAAATAGAAGAAAAGAAAAGAAAAGAAAAGAAAACATCTGCACTAAAATATATCATGTAGAAATGCAATTTTTCCACATTAATGTCAGGGATAAAGATTTCAATAGCATTTACATCATGGTCTCATCATATACAAAGAGAAAAAGCACATTGAGTCTCGGATGTGTTAATAAAACATTACACCAACATACCAATTTGAGGTTAACGACAATATATTATGATCTGCAAATATAAGTACCATGCTTAAGAAAAATTCCAAATAAAACATCTCTAATTAGATAAATGTAGACAGTTTAGTCAAACAAAAATTTTAGCAACTATGATTTGCATGGCACTATAACAATACCAGCCAAATCTTCAGATGGCCTTAAAAGTAGGATGAAAAGGCCGACAATGTTAAGATATTGGCATATCTTAAAAGCCATAAAGACATATATATACTTGATGAAAGAAAAATATGTCAACATTCACCTGGCAAAGAGCATACTGGTGTCCTGTCATCAGCATATTCGGTTCGCTTCTTAATTCGTTCCCATACCAAATTGCCAAGCATATCCATTACATCTACAACCAATGTAAATAATGTAGGATAAAATTGGCAAACAGAAGTGTCTGTTAGAAGCCTGGCCACCTGCAAGAAGTTGAATAGGATTATGACATAAGCATAGTGTCAAGCAACATGTTAGAGAACCCAATTCCATGTAAGCATAATAAGCATCCTAGAGACTTTATATTCATTCTACATTAATTTTTAGCACATCTTATGCCTGAACAATTACACAAAAAAATCTGACAGACTTGTGGAAGCAGCTCATTCGCTATTAGTCTAATTTCTCTTCACTATGTTACCTGTTTTCTTCTCCTTTTTTCTCTTTGCACAATGCCCTGGACATTGTGGCCAGTTGTATTGCACTATGCCACGTCTTCATATTCACCATAGGCTGACCAAAAATACACACTTTAAAAATTTATTCATGCACCAGCATGTCATATGTTCTATGGGCTAGTTTTGATTTCACTGTAGTCATAGATCATCTGACCATGTCAACCACACTAATTCTGGAAAACTTCAGCAAAAACCATAATTTATTAGCAAGTATCTTACTATCTTCAACAAAAAACAATTCACAAGTTATTTTCTAGTCACTCTAATAAGCATTAACTATGCATGATTCCTTTTACTGTATCAAGAAGAAAAAAAGTCTTTCTACTAACAAACCTATGAAAAAGCACAAAACAGCATCTATACAACAAAAATCCCATCGCATTGGGTCACCACTATTACAAGAAGACAATGAGAAAAAAACATAAGCCACTAGCATATGACAGATCCTCAGCATATGCCACACATATGAATAGAAATATAATATGGACACAAATATATATATATATATATATATATATATATATATATATAATATTCAGTTACAACTTACAAGACCAAAATAAATTAAACACTTCCTAGAAAATTTTATAATATATAATCCACAAACTGAATGGTTTCAACTTTTATTCTGATATTAATCATAACGAATTTTGACCACACTAAGTGAACGATGATGCAGTTAATGGATAGCCTGTGATGAGGACAGATGTAGAGTAAGATGAGTCAAATGTTTCACCAAATAATTTAAATTTCAGTACACAAAATCAGTTATTCAAATTTCAAAATGCATGCCTTGATGGATAACTTCAAAGCTCTGATGCGATCTTCTGCTATCCATGCCTGATTAATTTCACCCTTAAGTTCTTGTAATCTTGAAACATATTCCTGTCGTGTAATTACTTTTATCTCCTCTTTCACAGTAGATTCTGGATCATCCAGATCCTCCATGTGGATATCTGCCAGCGTTTTATATCCTGCATTCTTTCCTATTAAACTAAGATATTTCAGACAAGATATTCATATCAACTCATTGACAAACACATAGTTAAGGATTTTTTTTCATTGCTTAATAGCTTTGTACAAATAACAAAATTGTGACAGCAAGATACCTTTGTTGTTCCTCATTATGGCATCCGTGGTCTGCAAACAAAAATTTAGATTCCGTATTACAACATCAAGGGAACATATTATTCACCAACAACCGAACAAAAGTAAGAGAAGTGGCAATTTGTCCATTCCTTTTAAGGAAATGGTTTAGGAATTTGAACCCAGCCAATGAATATTGATTAGTGATGTCCCTACAACAGGGTTACCCAGCAAGGACTAACCATTTATCATTACACAAAGGAATAGAGCAAATATCAATAAAAAATAAATTTTTCTGTCATGGAAACAGTAGTATTGCGTACTCTCAAAGTTTGCAACAAAAAAAAAGAAAAACATTAAATTCTAAACCTTGGAACGCAAACATAGGTATCACAGTCACATATAATAAAATTGCTCCTAATTGGATACTCAGTGGCCAAATATCATATCCATTTACAAAAAAGAAAAAGGAAAAATTATTAATTCGGAATGAAAAGAAAATAAAAAAGATGGCATGAAGCTCACCGGTGAAATAGTAATTGTATTGCTGCAGGAGAACTTCTGCATCAATGAACTTTTCAGAAAAATCCATTCTTTTTCTAACAAATTATTGGCTTCTCCTGAGAGCTTACTTCTCAAGGTACTGCAACCATCTTCCCGATCCAGAATGGATTCTGATGCATCTGTGGCACTTCCTCTCAGTGGATCATCAAAACAAACCTCAAAATCAGGAAGAACCTAGATTGCACCGAATAACATCCTGTTAAGAACATGGACGTTCCAAAAAAAAATGCTGACATACAAAAATCCAACAACATCATATCTGAATAAAATAAAGTCAAAATCTAGGAAATTCAAACTAAATTGACCTCTCTTTTTTTGGTTGAGCTCACATGATGATCCGAAAATGGTCCATGCTATCTGCACTGTCTGTTTTGAAAACCAAGTTCAAACTTTGCTGGAATCAAACTAAGTGCTCATAGAATGGGAATTTTATGGATTCCTAGATCGCAACCTTATCTAGACAATTTAAGCCTCGATTGATTCGAACTTGAGTTTGTTAGAGGATATGTTGCACTCCCATGGAGAAAAAAACTAACAAAATGCTCAAGTACTTTTCACCTTTTTCCCTTTCCCTTCTTTTTTTTTTGTTTCTCCTTTTCATTTCATTAGAACACACATATCAAGACAATCTCAAAATAGCACATTTGGGCAGCTTGTTACATGCCAAACATCAACAAGCACAATGTGCCACAGTAACTTAAATCTTCAAATTTAATAAATAACTATACGTTCCAATTTAGTAAGTCATGCACATATGGCCTGGCAAACCTAGAAGGCTGTCAAAGCCTTCATTACAAAAACTATTGACATTCCAATTACCAGTGGGAAATGAATCCACGGTGAAACTAGTTTTTGAATTGGTAGGTGCATGTATAAGGTCTCAAATTGCAACCTAATCTTTTGGTATCTTAAAACCCCAAGTTTCAACAGTAAATGAACTTAGAAGAATAGTAACATGCTCCAGATGAAATAATCTTCTAAAACCAAATAATTTCCAAAACCATACCATCATGATTCATTATCAACAATCAAAACTGTATACAGTAGCCTTTACAACATTTGACAACGTTTAGGGAAGAAATCGTCTCCAGCTAACAATGTTTCTAGATACATGGAGATTCAGAACATGTTCGAAGAATTTCAGAATTTTGGTGTTTCATGAACGCAAACAAGCTAGATACTGGGGAAAGATAAACAACTTAAGACACTCTTCAAAAACCTCTGTCAAACATAAACAGTAAGGTACTGCTGTCTGTCGTCAAACATAGGGCTCATATTCCAAGTATAGGTGAACAACAAACATCTCGAACCATATATCCAAGAAGACACAGAAGGAGAAGGGAGAGCAAAACGTGAGAGAGACAGCCTTAGACTAGATTCGGGCGAATCGTATGAGACACTATCAAGAACCTGCGCATCAATTTAACCGGTGACGCCAGACCCATGACAGTTACCGACTGTAAGCCTCAAAATTCACATCAGGAGAACAAGAAATAGGGTTTGGCAACTCGAAATCCAAGAAAAGAGACAGAAGGAGCGAAGGACGGAAAGATGCAAAGAACCTGAGGAGATGACGAGCAATGCAATGCGAGGGGAAACCGCAAGCGATCTCCTTGGTTTTGTATAGCCATCTTCAAGAACTTCCAATATCAAATATAACTAGTTGGGTAGTCCATTCGCGAGCTCAAGAATCCTCCATATAGGCGAACAAGAAACAAGGTTTGCTTATGAAGAACCCTAAATCCAAGAAAGACACAGAAAGAAAGAAGAAGATAGAGCTCCTGGGGAGATGATGAAGAAAACAGGGCGAAGGGTAGCTCATGCGTGGGTTCGATCTCCTCAGCTTAGTAATCGTCAGCTCTAAATTCTAGATTTCAGAGGATCACACCCATCTAGGCTACAAAATTATCCAGTATAGGAGAAGAAGACGAAACCGCGCTTCTAATGAACCCTGAATCCATGAGAGAGAGAGAGAGAGAGAGAGAATTGGGTGAGACGACCAAGAACCCTAAACCCAAGAAAAGAAACAAGAAATAGGGTTTGGTTTTCATGAACCCTGCATCCGAGAAAAAGAGTGAACCTAAATCCAAGAAAAGAGACAGAGGGTGGGGGGAAGAGCCAAGGGCGAACCTGCGAAGATGGCGAGGCGAGCAGGGCAAGCGGGTGGTCGGGTGCGGGTTGCCGGGGGACAGCGCACGCGATCTCCTCGGCTTCGTAATCGCGAGCCCTGAATTCCATATACCTCGCTCCACCACTCGAGTCCTTCCTACCTTCTTCGCTTCCCACCCAGCGATCATAAAGAGCGCAGAATTGGGAAACGGAAATGTCCGTTACGAATCCATGTGCCAATTATATCGCTCTTTGATCAACTAAATATAAGTATTTTATTATATAGAATTGGGAAATATTCTTTCTTTACTGTCAACCTATATATATAGAATTGCGATTTTGAGTCCCATATAGTGATTTCCAACAAAATGATGATTCAAAGGATCTACAAGTCCTAACGTGGAGCTAACTCAGATTATTTATTGTCTTTTAAGATTTCGAATAATTCTTTGAATTTTGTGTAATTTTTGAGATAAATTATTCTTAAAACATGTAAATTTATATGTATACCCTAAATATCATTGATTAGCTTTATTATTATTATCATTACCATGTGGATTTCTCGATGCGTAGAGCAGATGCATAAAGCAACAAATGTTGAATCTGATGATGAAACCAATTGATAAGTATTTATAATTTGATTTATATTTTTAATGACGCTGGATCGATCAGTATGAGACAATTAAAGTAGGAAGAATCATATTGGGCCGGAGGAAAATATGTCAGATGATTGGACATCGGATTGGAGGATCGGTCGACGTATCGATAGAAGGCTTCGGGCCATGGATTTGGGCATTGGGCCAAGAAGAGTGGATATTGAGCTAAGGATATCGGAGTTGCGGAGTCAACTAGCCGATTGGGCAATAGACCACAAGAAAGATTGATGCGTCGAATAATCGAACGAAGCGTCGATGGACCAATAACATGTCGAACAACATGATTCATGCTTAGTAATAATTGTTTAGATTGAAGTGTATTTTACATGTGTATGATTAACTACGATAGTAAGGCATGAAGCAAAATGAAATCTCAGAGTCAGGGACGTGATTTCGTTGAGAGTTCAAGAGTTCATTAGAAGTCCATATGTTCATCGGAAGTTCTGCAGGAACCAACCGAGAAGTCCAGGAGCTTGCTGGAAGAAGCTCGTCGGAACTCGCCAAGAAGATCGTCGTGAAGTCCAGGAGCTTACTGGAAGTCCATTGGAACATTGCCGGGAGATCGTCAGAAGTTCGTCGGAAAAAACCAAGACCTAGGGACTTGTTTAGCTTAAGTATACCTTAGATTTCGTAGTTAGCATATAATTAGGATTGGATTTGGGCCAACCCAATTATGGGATAGTTGGGCTTATGTAAGGACTGTGTTGGGCCCAATGAAAGACCCAAATAGTGACCCAAGAGATGGCACCATCGTGGCACAGCCTTTGAGACTATGTCAGGCGGTGGTACCACCCGAACCCAGGAAACCCGGGATGAAATATTTTTAGGCTTCAAGTTTGAATTAACTCAAGGCCTATAAATACCCCTTTTATCCCTGGTTAAACTACACAAGTATTGAGAGTAAAAAGGAAAGAAACTCTGCTGTAATCTTATCTGAAACTTCTTTCAAAGTTCTAAGTGTTAGAATAGTTTGAGAGATGAGTGAGTGGGGGTGTAAGGGTTATCTCCTAAATCCAGTAAAAGGAGAAAGAGCTATAAGAAGGAGGTTGATCTTTGCCTATAAAGGAAGATCGATAGTAGATGCCGGTGGCTTCGACGGAAGGGGAACCGGTGGAGTGGATGTAGGTCACGACAATCGAACCATTATAAAATCGGCGTGTTCTTCTCTAGTTTGCATTTTTATATCTGAGCAATTTACTTTACTGCAAACCTCTTAACTTACTTTACATCCACTATGCATCTTCCGACGAAATCGATTTTTATCGTACGAAGATCTTTTGAACCGACGTAATTTTACCGTTACACTAATTCACCCCCCTTCTTAGTACCGACTCTTTTCATAAAAACAAGAAGATATATTTATGATAATTTTTATTTATAAATTTTAATCATTAATTCACCGTGACAAAATTAAAATTTTGATTCGATTTAATGATATCAAGTGGGAAAGAGATATCATGTAAGAGTTTTATTCGGACTCGTTAGTAAGAATTGTCGTTTTGGGTATCAAACATATTTCGCTTGTCTACTCGAATCGATAGATATAATGATAAGTATTGGTGTTTTGGAGCGGAAAAAAAGAGAATGAGAAAAGATAAGACAAGTAGAGTAAGATGATAAATGAGAAGAAGAGAAAGCGATCGAGGAGAAAACCAAAAAAGATGATATGAAAATATACCTAAGAAGAAAAATAAACTCTACGACAATGATGTTGGTAGCGACATCACGAAGCAATAGCGGTGGCAGTGACATCACGAAGGAGCAGCAATGTCGCGAGATAATAATAACAATGATAATGTTGAATGTAAGAAGAGGACTTATGTTTGTGAGTCAGAAATTTTCCTATTAGATTTTTTTTTTCAATATTGAGTTGGATTAATAATACCATTCGTTATCTATCATTTTGGATAGTACAACAATCGTGCTTGTATAATGTTTGGTCATCTTGATCTTGCTTCTGACAATTTCATAAAGCTTAGAGCAGGAATGCGTCTAATAAAACCTTTCTGATGATTAAGTTAATATTTCATTATGGGGGACAAAATAAGCTCACAAAGAGTTTGGGGAATTCATAACGAGCCTTCGTGAAATAACTTACCTAGTGAAGTTTCTTTCTTGTTCTAATGAGTGTCCATACTATATAAATATTATGTTTGTCTGGCACGCCTAATTATCTCATCGTCACAAGGCAAGAGGTGCTCTCAAAGCCATGGCCATTGTCATGATCGTGAAAACCCTTATTATCATCACTCATCACTACGTACGCATCAAAACGTTGTTCTCAGAGATATATGACCTGAAAGTGACGAGCTTCTTGCAGCATGGAAGCTAATGACATCAAGTTCATATGCAATATATTATTATATAAGTGATGGATCTCATGCAGGAACTCATGTTTGAACATCTTCCATGTCTCGAGGTTTAATATGCAGAGTGGACCTGTAAATTCCATTTGGTTGTAACATTAGATGGACCATTGCTGATCGCATCATTAGGCGTTTGTATAGCTCCAATCGAAGCTGGTATTATCTAACAAGTCATCGTAGATGGCAACAATGCATCTTTGGTACACATGAGATCATATCTCATTAAGAACAATGCATCTACAGGTGCATTGAATCCATCAATGAACAACCGCTGCTACTGACGTGAAATAGACGATACAGTGGATGGAAGAAATCGCCAACGATAATTCTTTCTTTCACTACTAATGTCTACGCTTAATCTGTTCCTCTCGCACTGCGATCCACAGCTTTGAACATCCCCCGTAGCACACACTCGGCCATTCAAAAGGTGATGAGCATGCCAGTTTGACGTTGGCCTAATGCATCCCAAATGGAGTCAAGAATTCGGTGCAATTCCAACACAAATCCACGAGTCCGGTGCTCCAGAAGAAGCCACCAGATGCTGACATTTCTGGGCCTTCGACTTGGAAACACCCCATGGATTGAATGGTCCACGCTTTCAAGTCAACACTATTAGGAACTCCTCTTTTGCATGGGCCACAATAGTCAATGACTCGCCAACTCGGCTTCCTCACGCCAAACTGCGGCGTACACCGTGGACTTTGAAGAACATGAGGAATCAGTGAAGGAGTGCATATCTGCATGGCATGGCAGATTAACCTGTCAATCTGTTGAAGCTTGAGATGGGCTACCTCAGCTTTTCACAGCTGATTCCATCGAGAGGCCTAACTTCCCATTTGCTTGAATGAATTGAACTCCTGCTCGTGGTTACGTGAAGCAGCTGCCTTGAAGAATGTACCTTTGACCAACCTCTCTTACACGTCCATGCAAATTATCCCTTATAAATAACCCATCGTGCATCCCATCTCCTTCTCATCACCATCTTCGTCCACCTCTCGTAGCACCTAATGGCCATGAGGTTCTTCTTCGTCGTGGCATTCGCTGTGGCCATGACCACATCTCTCGCCCTCTCCGTTTCCTCCGCGGAAGCGGACGAGCGGCCGGCGGCAGCAGCACCAGCCTCGTTGTCCCGGGGGATCTACTCCTTGCTCGCGCAGTACAATCCGACGAGAGGCTCGATGACCTGCGACAGGTTCCCTAGGGTTTGTCGCGCCAGCGGCAGCCCCGGTCCCGACTGCTGTCGGAGGCAGTGCGTGAACGTGATGAGCGACAACCAGAACTGCGGGCAGTGCGGGACGAAGTGCCGGTTCGGCCAAGCGTGCTGCGGCGGCCGCTGCGTCAACGTGATGTACGACCCCAAGAACTGCGGTGGCTGCAAGAAGCGGTGCAAGAAGGGTAGCTTCTGCCAGTACGGGATGTGCAGCTATGCTTAGAGCATGAATCGATCGTCACTGTGCATTCATAGTTTCTTGTCCTGTTGTATTCTATTCAGTTCTTCGGTTGCATTATTTGCATTCAGATTTGTAAACGAAGGAAACAAAATACATATAATATGCTGATGTAATGATTAAGCTTGACATGAGAACTCTTAATCAAACTGGCAGCGAGTGATTGAAACGCAGACTTATTCTCGATTGACCCCTTTCGGAACAATACATTTTGGAACTCTTTGGAGTTCAAAGAATGGAAACAAAATCAAACAAACACAAAAGAAAGAAAAAAAAAAAAAATTATCCTGTCTGCAAACAACTCCCAAGAATAATAACCTCGAGAAGGTTGTAGACGCACCAATCCTACTATACGGTCCTGCATACATAAAATGATATATGTGTTATGTCTTTGTAAGATCCATCGGTTATGTGACTGATGAATGGAGGTAAATACTACATTCTTCATGAACAAGTGTCTTTGGTTTTTGTCCGTACCATCAAAATTAACCAGGAAAAGACCATCACTCAAACTCCATGCAGGAAGAACACAAATTTACAGTACCTGATCTGAATACAAGCTGTGAAACAAATGATGCCCTTGATCCGATTCAGCTGCTTCCTGCTCGACAAGGATCGAAGTCACAAGTTTCATCAGCTTTTACAAACCCGCCTTTCATGCGCTTTCTCGTATCATCTTTAACTTTACGTGAAGCATACGTAATTGATTTCCCAAACCTGCGAATACAAGAAAGCACACGTACTTAGATATTGCCAACTGCTACATACTGATAGGCATGTACTTAGCTGCATGTCCATTATATAAGAAACTTACGTTCGACTTCTATTCTTCTCGTTGTATGTCATCTTTGCTTCGTTCCTCTCCTGCAGATGCAGATGTCCGGGTTCCGGATTAGAATCCCATGTTGACTCACCTGTGAGGAACATGGGAGATACCCCACACTCCTCGTGATCATCAGCACTGCTTTCTCCAGTGAGGTTTGACAGAGAAAGAGAAATAGTTGGGCAGATATTTCCGGTGTGTAAAATTGGGTTGTCGCTTCTGTTGCTATTGCCGTTCACTGGCTGCCCAGCATTGGCGAGTTGAAATGTGTCAGGTGACCGAAGAGTCATGCAATCATGTTGGACTGTAGGTGAGGTCTGCACCCGTTATGTTTATATCATTGGAAATGTCAACCATACAAGGAATAGCTGATATGAACCGAGAGTTCTGAGAATAATGGACAACCTCGATTAATGCGCTTTCAATGTGACCACTTAAATTCTTGTCCGTGATGAAGTCATCCGATCCTGTATCATGAAATGGGCTTGTAGTATTGTTTTGTGGGCAGCCGAGTGCCTCTGTTCCGTCTTGAAAGTGGAAGCCAGCCATGCCGGTGCTGAAACCTTTGCAAAGCTCGTCGTTATCACATGTCCAAAGATTACTGGAAGCTGGAAATCTCATCTGTCCATCACATGCAATTAAAAATACTGAATGGTGCAGTACGTTTGATGCAAAGTCGACAGAGAGAGAACCTTTGGCGGATTGCACTCGTTGTGAAAGAAACCCTGTTGCTCTGATCCACAGGGAAGCACCACACTGGACTCAGGTGACACAATCGGCGAGATAGAAGAAGCGATAGCCACACGGGGATGAAACTTTGTCACCCCCAACACACCAGCCCTTCCAACCGTGCTCGCAGCCTCCCCGACCGCCAAGCTATTGCGCGAAGCGCAAATCTGGTTGGTGGTCGTCGTCGTCGTTTTCCGAAGAGGAAGAAGAGTGCTGTCGGAGAGGTCCAGCAGTGAGGACCACATTGCGGATAGCTCGTGCGGGGAGGGGCAACCGGAGTAGCAGCTCAGGCGTCGGTGGCGGTGGCCGGGGCCGCAGCCTCCGGCCTCAGGACCGGCCAAGTCGCAGGACTGGCAGAAGGAAATGCGGTCGTCTAGGCATCGAACGGAGGCGGGCCGGGCGAGGCAGAGGTCGCAGATGAGGGCGCGGAGGTGGCGGCGGGAGATGGCGTTGGCGGAGTGGATGAACGCGTCGCAGGGGAAGCATAGGCGGGCTGCGTCGGAGTTACAGTAAACGAGGCCACGCTGGGCGCTACAGAAGTCGCACAAAGACTCCATGGGCGGTCAAAAGAGGAAGAGTACTGACGAGGTGGAGGACACGCGGGAACGGAGGCAGGTACGTGTGCCTGCGTCGCTTCAGGTGTGGATGATGGAAGAAAGGGAGAGGAGGGAGGAGGAGGACGTCGATGCCATCGGGAAGCGAGAGGGAGGGAGTGGTGCGAAGTGAAGGAGGATGGCATCGATAGCGGGTTTTGTTGGGCCGGGGATTCGCGGGGAGAACGGAGAAGAGGTTGCGCGGAGGCGCAACAAATGGCCACCCAACCAAGCAAACCGGGATATTTATGACCTACACAAAATATATTTCCACGTGCGTTATCTCCATCATTCTTATCTCTATCTATAGCGAGGATATAAATAGAGGAAAATTCGCAAGGACATAAATAAAGATGCCCGCTTGATATATCTTGTCGACACCGGTGTCAATTCCTGGAGCCACAACCTTCCACGATCAATCTCTAAGCAGAATTAGATTTCAACTCGTCTTCCTCGTCCAAACGCATTCACTCCTTTTTCTTGGTCATTTAATTCCAAAAAGGCTTGGAGTTCGATGGCCTACCACACCACACCGGGAACCGACGTCATGGCAGTTCACTCATCCCCCTCCCATGGTCCAAAACCATATGCTTGGAAAACGAGCCTCGTGTGCTCGAATGATGAACGGAGGTCCAACTCCTAACTAAACGAAAGCTACGTCCTACGTTACTCCACCGGCGGATAGTTGAGCGAGCGAGAAAGGGAAGCGTGTCGGCAAAGCCATGAAGGAAGCAGGTAGAGCATCTCGAAGCTGGGCATGCATCCCTTTCCCTCGTGTTGATGGTGGGGGGTGGCTTGAGACGGGAGGAAAAAGGGAAGGGGGGGATGGGATGATTGGCTTGCAAGCGATGAGCTGCCCCCTTTTGCCTTTATGATCCTATTATATTTGGATTAGCACTCAACATACCAAAGAAATTGGTGTGTGCCGAATGGATATGTCACTGTGCTCGTTTGGTGGCACAGGTGAACCCACCTTCTACGAGAGACTAACAGGGGGAGCACGTGTACTTGTTGAGCTTGCGAAGCAATAGCTTGGCTCGAGGTGTGAAATCTAAGAGCTGATGTATTGGCACATTTGGTATAACGGCATTTACGGCCCTCCACGCTTGCTAGATTCGTTAGGTGAGGCAACCGTCGGCTTGTTGGCAGATGCCTACATAATATTCCTCGCGCTCTCTCGAGTTGAGATGGTCCAAGTCGAGTCCCGTGGACTGCAGCCGGCCGCGTGGGCTCGAATCCGGCGAGCTAAGCTGTGGTGTTGTGGCCGACGCAGCATCTGGAGCGGTACTTTCGTGACGCAATCTCAAAGTTAAGGCGGATAGACTCGAGTGGGAGAAGGAAAGAGAAGAGCTTCTCCAATCGTCACACGAAACGTTATCACGCCTGGCCGCCGGTTTACAGTAGGATGAAGCAAGGGACAGGTGGCGCAGTGCGGCGTGCGTCACCCTTTGGATTAGTATTTCTTGGCGACAAGGAAGTCCAAACGTACTGAATCTAAAGAGAAAGCTCGCACTCAACGGAGTCTGAAATATTTGTCGCCCCTTCTCTCGATATATATCTATCTAATCTCTTACCCGAGGAGTTCATTCATACAACAACAGGCTCTTTCCTCTGCCTCTTGCTCGCTTCCGTCCACCTCTTCGCTGTCGCATCGCGAGATGGGAATTGGTGGGTGGCGCCGAGGTCGTGTCATCGGCCGCGGCTCGTCCGCCACCGTCTTGTTGGCTACGGATTTGGATTCTGGAGAGGTCTTCGCGGTCAAGTCCGTGGAGCTCTCTCGCTCCGCTGTCCTGCAGAGGGAGCAGAGGATTCTGTCCTCTCTCGGTTCTCCCTATGTAGTTTCTTGCTTCGGGTTCGACGTCAGCTCACACAGGCTCGCCGGCGGTCTCTACTACAATCTCTTCATGGAGTATGCTCCGAGAGGCTCGCTGTCGGACGAGATCGTGAGGCATGGAGGTCGGCTCGATGAGGCCGCAATTCGATCCTACACATATCAGATCCTGCGGGGTTTGGCTTATCTTCACTCGGAAGGCGTCGTCCACTGCGACGTCAAAGGCCGGAACGTTCTGATTGGGTCGGACGGGCGCGCCAAGATTGCCGACTTGGGGTGCGCAAGCTTGATCGACGAGAATGATCGTGGCGGCGGAGAATGTCGTGGGTTGAGGGGCACGCCGATGTTCATGGCCCCGGAGGTCGCCAGGGGAGAAGAACAGGGGCCTCCGGCCGACGTGTGGGCTCTAGGCTGCACTGTTATCGAGATGGCCACCGGGCGTCCGCCATGGCCTGACGTTCCCAACGCCATCGGCGTGGTTCATCGGATCGCCTTCTCCCGGGTCGTGCCGGACTTCCCGAGCTGGCTCTCGGCAGAGGGAAAGGACTTCTTGAGCAAGTGCTTCAAGCGGGATCCCAGCGAGCGGTGGACGGCAGAGCAGCTCCTCCGGCACGAATTCGTGGCTTCTTCCCGGACGAATCCTTCGTCTAAACCAGATTCAGATCGCTTCTGGGCCTCGCCGAAGAGCACTCTCGACCAGGCATTCTGGGAGTCATTTTCCGAGCAATCAGCCGAGCACCCATCCCATGATGAACCGTCGGCGAGGATCCAACATCTGATCAGCAGCAGCAGCAGTCCTAATTGGACATGGGACGAGAACTGGGTGGCGGTCAGGAGCGACGGCGAGGACTGCCACGGCTTCCCAAGTTGTCCGGCCGGTGCCACCACCGACGGTGAGATAACGGTCTGTGGTGACGGCAGCAAGCTTAGCAGTATTCATCATATGGATACGGTGGATTCTTTCCACAGTTCACACGAATTTGGTGTGATCAATAGTAACAGTGGTCACTGTGACACGAGCTTTGTACAAGTAGCAGAGGGAGAAGAGCGGCAATTTGTGAGCTGTAAGACGGAGGTGTATTCTTCCACCAATTTGAGATTTCCTATTGGTCTCGTTAGATCTTAGTAGTGGTCTTTTCCCTCTGGTTTCTCCTATATCTTTCTCTTAATATCGCAATAACCTACGATTACTGCTCAACATCCTTGCATCAAATTTCGGGCAGGCCGGGTTCCCTTTCATGGTTCACATGCAATTCGACCGGGTTGAGCCTTATCTGCGAGTTGGTGTTGGGCTGCACCCAATACCACCCCATATCCGAGGCGTCTCTTCGGCATCGCGAAGCACCGTCCGTTAGTTGTTAAGTGGCGACCATATGATGCTCTCACGCTATCCAACAAAATATTAGGTCTATAGCTGGTCGAACCGGAATTTTGTTTGATCGAATCAGACCGGTTCAACCGGTCGGTCCGGCCTAATTTTTATCGACTCACGTGAACGAATTGAGGTAGACAGGTCGTGTCGGTTGAAGGTTGCTTTCCAGGTGGCTCGACTTCGGATGTGCGTCAATTCTGACCCAATCCGACCAATGGTTCGGCGGAAATATTCCAGCCCTAACCTTACCCAGATTTGGTACATATCGCATTCGACCGTGCGACGATTAGGTTAGGCTCGGATTCGAACCACCTAAAGTGTAATCGTTTTGTTCAATTTATGTCATGTATTATTAAATCAGTAAATTTAGTATTTTACATGACATACAAATAATTGCAACCACAGATCGGTAAATTTAGGTACTAAAAGGATTGAATAAATAAGAAAGAACACGAGACACGATGCGATCTATTCTCATGTCCGTATTAATGTACGTGAATACAAGGAAGAATGTTGTCAACGAGTTGCTCCCCCAGCAGCAGATGTGGCGCACACGAACGGATCATCGCGAGGCAGCAGATCGCCGGTCCTGATGACCGTCAACACCATCAGCGCCAGGGTGACAAGCACCGAGAGCACCGAGAGGACGAGCATCAGCAGGTTGGCCGCCGCCGCCTTCACCTCCTGGGCGTACTCGGTGGCGGCGAGCGCCAGCACGGTCAGCGGGAAGGAGTACGCCCACCACGCCACGCTGAAATGCCTCATGGACCGCCTGAACAGCGCCGGCCGCGATACCTGCAGCACAAAGCCATCTCCCTGTGATCTCATGCCACCGTCAAAGCTTACGCAGACGGAGGAGTTTGTGACGGATTCGTAGCCACTGGGATGTGACGTGGTGGCGTGAGCGGCCATGCAATGCAATAAGCGCCGACGCATACTTTTTACTCCATAGGATACGGAGATGTGGTGCCGTGGTGGTGCTTCCTTTGTGGCTTGCCTCTTCCTTAAAAGGTGAGCATGTATGTTACGAGACCAGGCAAGCAGTCCGTCTAACATGTAATCCAGGTTGTTATCTCCCATTCCAGGAATCTCGCGTTCTTCTTCTTTCTCTCTCTTGACCATTTCACTCTTATTGCTTGCCGTCTAAGCTGTGCATGCGCATTAGTTCCATGCCACAAAACCTTGTTTTCAAGCTTCATTAGTGGGGAATAAAGATACAATTTATCTTGTTCTCACAGAGAAAACTATATCGATTAGAGTGATTATTACCACAGGATGATGGGTGCTTATATCTCTAATTACTGAATTATGTTGAAAAGATTCACCAAACTGAAAACTTTGGCAATAAGCTAGTGATAGTTAAGACTTTTCATTACCAGGGAAGCAAACAGGAAGAGGGAGAGGAAGAAGAGCATCTTGCAGGAGATGTCGAAAGTGGAGCTGATGGAATCCCAGGCCAAGCTGGCCATGCTCGGCGCGGCGAAGAAGAGGAAGAACACCGGACGTAGCGTCGCGGGCAGGGAGTCGCTCCCTTGCAGCCTCTGGTACAGCGTGACGAAGAGCACGAGGTAGTGCGTGACGCCCAGCGAGAACATGAACAGAGCGCTCTCTTTCCATCCCATCAGCGCCGCCGCACGTGCCCCGACCAAGTTGCCGATGACTGTGATCTGGCTTGTCGGGTTGGCCACCATGGAGAGGAACTGTTTCCCTCTGGTGAGCCACTGGCCGTAGATCTTGAGGTCCAGCGCGAGGATGGGGATAGAGAAGACGCACCAGAGGAGGAGGTAGCAAGTCGTCTTGGGGTGGAGGAAGGGCGTGGACTGGAGGAGCAGGAGCCAAGATATCCAGGGTGCAAATAGGTAGTTCATGCCGACGTGGTGCCGGAGCTCAGCGCGCACGCTGCCGAACCGGAACAGGCAGCGCACAGCGTAGAGGAGGCAGAGGGCCACGAGGGTGAGGAAGGCGAGGGACCAGAGGAGGACGAAGGCAGCGGAGGGCAACCTACGGAGGACAGGTCGGAGAGCGCTGGCGTCAGTGGTCGGCTCGCTGAGCGTCTTCCATAGCAAAGCCTGGCCACACAGGGAGAGGCTGATGCGGAAGTATCCCGCGTGGAATTTCGTCAGTACAGAGAGCTTCGAGAGAACCTTCTCAGAAGCAGTGGCGGTGGCCGCAGCAATGGCAATCGGAGATGACGTAAGGATCTGTAGTTGGACTTGGTGGGGGTTGTGGTGTTCGCTTTGCTCCATCTTTGATCATCGTATTCTCTTCATGTAGCACAGTATATGTCTATATATAGAGAGGAAGGGAAGGGGGGAGAGAGAGAGAGAGAGGGCAAAAGGGTGTGGGAATCGATTCGAGACGAGGAGGAAGGCGGCTGAGTGGATGACCGGACGAGTCATCGACCCGCATGCAACTCGACACTGGTGGGTAACGAAATATTGGTGGACCGCATTATGCACTTCAAAAACTCACACCATTTTAGTTTAATGGATTCTCAACAGAGATTGTCATGTGATTGGACTCATCAAAGGCTCCATATTAATCTTTCTTTTATGCATCCACTTCTTTTGATCCTTCACCTTCTTTTCTCTTTCCTCTTGACGACATAATCCACCTTTTCCGACCAAGGCTCAGTGATAGTCCAGTGAGATTTGTGTTGATCAACTTCCCAAGCTTTGGGCATCAGCCATTCCCGTCATTCCACTTCCAAGAAAGATAAATACAGCTGCACTGGATAACCATGAACAAAGTTAGTGGACTTAGGTTTGGCAGTACGTATGCAGACATATGCATGAACGTGCTGCTGCGATACGAAGTACCTGAAGCCACACAGATTGCTTTATATCGTCGGCATGTATCTCCTTCAAAAAGCTACTATTATTCCATGCGACCATCACTGTACTGTGTGAAGAGCTTCACTAGAAGTGGACATGAAGAGCTCCATGGGACCATCACTGGAAGAGCTTCAGCACGTTCTGAGTCCACTAGAAGTGGACATAAGCAAAGCAACGTATGAGAGAGTCTGCTGGTCCTATATAAGGATATAAATATGAACTAAAGCATCTGCTGGGGAGGGATGACTCTGATTCAACTGGCACTGCTCAAAGTCTTTCCCTTTCAGCTTTTAGAAGCAAGTACACTGTGACAGTTCAAAGCAGACATCAGTTCACATCTTCTCTACCTTTTTTCCTTGGTTTCTCAGATTAATGGGGTGAAGGATGAGACCAAACTTTGGATAACCCTTGTCAAGGTGAGCTATTGCATGGAAAGCCATTATGGTGCCCTCCCTGGACGGTCTCAGGAGAAAATCTTGACTTTAGCGGCATCAGACTTAGTGGAGGTTCTAAGTAGACGACATGTGGTTTACTGGACAAGAACTGGATCCAGGCCAACATGAACTTGCAGAACCATCGCTGTAGTAGCAGGTACGATTGGATACAGCTGGTTGTTTCTAGTTTTGGTCATTCTTCTTCCAATCTCCTTCTCAGGCCTGTGTCATCCTGCCTTCTCGCCTTCGGTAGGAAAACTGTGAAGCTTCCGACAATCAGAGGTTGTCGGCGTGCAATGCACCCTTCGGTGCGCACATTGAGTAAAAACATTGAGTACGAAGAAGAAGAATTGACTTGTCATCACTGTATTAATTCAGTGTGCTGGAAGCAGAGGCCTCTGTTACGAGCCAATTCTCCTCTGCTTTGGACAGGAGGAACGACACATGCAGTCTCTGAACGCAGAGTCCCACAGATGACATGGTGACACAGTCACCAAAGGATCGGAAGTGATAAGAGCATCCCAACCACTGCTCATCCATTACGTGTTGCTAGCGACATGCAACAGTTCATGAAAGATTCTCCAATCCGCCTCCAAAAACAGACAAACTAAGAAATGTGGCCATTGGATTTGTCATTTCTGTGACAAAGCAATTATTTTTGGGTATATCTTTGATTCGGAATGATCCATATTATTCACGGGTCTCACGTGCAGTCCTTCTTCTCCACCGTAGCAGGATCCAGTACACGAAGAAAGGGAAGGTTGTGGTAGCTCAGGTTTCACAAGATCCAACAGGTTTCACAGGTAGGCTCGTGTGGCTCTTCCACCTAACATGTCACCAATGATAGCTGCCATTTCCGGAGATCCCCTGCTTGTACTTATCACCTGGTTCCAACTCCATGATTGACACTCATCATCATTTGTCGTTTCGCAAGCTTCTTCTTCGAGTCTTGTCCAAAGGTACCGATACTATTACTTCCGTTTCGGTGAGTGCACTCTGCTTCACGTTTGATTTTGAAAGCTTTCATGGGTGCAATGCAGTTCTTTCCCTACTCAACCTCAAAGAAGACGATCTGAATCATCAATAGGTACTTTGCGAGACATGGCTGGATCTCCTGTCATTGCACTCTATATTACGATCTGCTGTCTTGCGTTTGTGATGTCAAAGATCATTATATCTTTTCTGCTCTACAAAAGATGGGCACGAAAACGCAGAATCATCGAAGATTCCTTATCAGGTCAATCCCGTTTAGGCAACTCTGTTATAGAGCGATCGACGTTGTTGAATGTGAAGCAGAGCACTGACTTGCCTTTTAGCAGGCGGAAGAATGGTGGTGTTCAGGTCTCCAGCAGCACAATCTCTGAGTTCCAAGGCTTTTATGAAGAAGACGATGAAGTTATCAAACAAGGACATAATAGGATCCGGAGGCTTCGGCACCGTCTACAGGTTGACCGTAGACGAAAAGACTGCGTTCGCTGTAAAGAGATTGAACAAGGGAAACAAAGACACAGACCGTGGATTTGAAAGAGAGCTGCAGGCCATGGGTGACATAAAGCACAGGAACATTGTCAGTCTCCATGGGTTCTACATTGCAGCACAGTTTAATCTACTCATATACGAGCTGATGCCAAATGGAAGCTTGGACACTCTGCTTCATGGTGATCTACAGCTCTTTCTACCGATCTAGGTTTCATGTAATCAGATGCTGACAAGAAGTTTGTGATGCAGGCAAATCGAGCAAACAGAAGCCTCTTGACTGGCCTGCAAGGTACAGAATTGCAGTGGGTGCAGCAAGAGGCATATCATATCTGCATCATGACTGCATACCTCACATAATCCACAGAGACATCAAATCAAGCAACATACTGCTGGACCGGAACATGGAGGCAAGGGTTTCTGACTTCGGATTAGCAACACTGATGCACACAGATCAGACCCATGTTTCAACGATTGTAGCTGGAACATTTGGTTACCTTGCCCCTGGTAAGTAATCTGCAGCAACCATCATCTTCTTCTTCAACCCCTGTCTCCATTTGACAATGACTCTGCTTGTTTCATCAGAATATTTCGACACAGGGAGAGCAACAACAAAGGGAGATGTTTACAGCTTCGGTGTGGTCTTGCTTGAGCTTCTAACCGGTAAAAGGCCCACAGATGAATCATTCATCGAAGAAGGCACGAAGCTGGTAACCTGGGTAAAGCTTCTACGATCCAAACTCTCTAAATTGGTGTACATCGATCCAAGTCAAACTAATGGTGGTTTGAATCATTGTGCAACAGGTAAAAGACGTCGTCAAAGATGAAAGACGAGAGCAAGCAGTCGACAGCACCCTCAGCTGTTTTCCTACCGAAGAGGTGAAGGAAGCCTTCCGCATTGCAGAGAAATGCCTGGAATCGGATCCCTCAAAGAGGCCGGCTATGGCGGAAGTTCTTAAAATGCTCGAGCAAATAAGTTCCCTCATCGATTAGCCATTTCCTCCCATTTGCTCATGCAGACAGTCATTATTTCCGATAAGAAATAAGACATATATATATATATATATATATATATATATATATATATATATATATATATATATAATATAAAAGATATTTTTAATGTATTTATTTTTGTATAATATTTTAGTTAAAGGTAGCTAAGGAGTCAACTCGGAATTCGTTGACACCGGAAAGGGCTTCAATCCGGTCCAACTCATTAATACCGTGTCAGACCGGTTTAACGGGTCCAATTGCCATTGATGCCGGCCTTCTTCTTCTTCTTTTTCTTCTGTCGCCTTGGTGTTTTCACGTGCATGGACGCAATCGTTGACCCGCCGACGAAGAGCCCCACACGAAGAGGTAAGCGAGTAGGACCGGGTCGGAGGATTGCACCAACCCCCGCACACCTCCCTTTTGGGAAAATGCCAACCACACTCGAGAAAGAAGAAGAGAACAGGGGAAAGAAGGGGAAGTAATGCAGTTCTCTGTTTTCTTGCACCGCCCCAAATAACACGTATGATTACATGGTCTTCTAGTTCTCCGTCAAACAAATGAATATGTAAAAGAATGATCACGAAGGGAAAAAGGGAAGGAGCGATGTATGTTCAACAGCAACCAACTGTGGCCGGAAAATTGCAACTGCAGGGCTAGCTGCAAGATTTATCGGGAATAATGTTGTTGTTGTTGATGATAAGATTGCTGCCGTTGACGGTCTGATGATTGCCGCCGATGATGGACTTGATGGCGGCAGTCAGCGCGGCCGTGAAGTTCGGGTCGGCAGTTATGGCAGCGGTCGCTGCGTTCACCGTTTCCGCCATCGAGGGTGGCATGACTGGCTGCGCCTTTGGGTGTGGGAACTGGGCGGCTGCCATCTCCAGCGACATTTGAAGCCCTGAGAACGTCGACTGGTTGTGTGGCGTCTGGCCGAAGACCTGCGGTAGGGACGGGGGCTGAGAAGGCGCACTGAAGGCCGGAGCGGCGCCAGGGTAGGGGACGTGGAACGGGCCGGCAGGTGGCCTTTGGTACTGCAAAGGGTTCGTCGGGTTTTGGGTGAGATCCAACGTGACGGTCGGGAACGGAGCAGACGCGGAGATGGTCGCCATGTTCGACGAGCACGGCAAGATGGTTCTTGCCAAGAAGTTCGAGTTCATCAGTCCGTCAGTGCTCGACATCGACCCGGAGAGGAGCATCGACGCTGCGGCAGAGGTGGTCGACGCCATGGCCATCGCGGCCGGTGGGAGCGGATGATTGTGAGTGCCCTCGTATGTTGTTATCAGTATCGAACGATCATCGGCACACCGTTGAACCTAATCGGAGAATGCAGTGCATCAGCGAGAGTTATGTGCTTAATGTTCATGCTAACAGCGGTACGAGGAGATGGGCGCTTACTTGCTTGCGGACGGGACAACCGGCTGCCATGGTGCACCTGTAATAAGCTCTCGGGCACGGGTTTCCCTTCGCCATCTTCTGCCCATACTTCCTCCATTGACATCCATCGGTAATCTGCAAGGAATTCAGAGTCTTATGTACTCAACAGATTGGTGCATCGTCGTAGGTAGACATCCAATTAAGGGTCCTAAGCTTACCATGGGCGCTTCCGAACGAGCTCGAACAGAGACACGAGCTTTCCTCATGGTGGCTTCTTGGGCATGGTCAGCAGGCTTTGTGGGGTTCAATTTTTGAGCCTTATGGGGGTTCCAGCTCTGTTCTGCCGATCCTACTTCAGCGTTTCCCGGTGGCGAGGCGGATCGATCGGGGCTTGCCGTCGACGAGTCCGACGTTTCTTCGTCGTCGGCTGCTGGGCCGAGATCCATGAACTGCCTCGGGACAAGCACTCCTCCATGGTCGCGATCTTTGGCATCAGTCTTTTCCTCCACCATAGCCTGGATTTGAATCAGCTGATTGGCTCGATTGCTCTAATAGATTGGAATTGGGTTTCTTCGTACAGACACGATCCATCTTACCTCATGTGCTTGCGGGGTTGCGGTCTCTCGTTGGTTCCGCTGTTGCATCAGTGTGGTGAGATGCATGTGCAGGGAGTTGTAGCTGGTGGTCACTTGGCCGAGAACTGCCCTCAGCTTCTGGTTCTCTTCCTTCATGCGTGCCACCTCCGCTTGCATGGCGGCCAGCTGAGTCAAGCAAATTCAGAACTATTAGTTCTGGATGATTAGAAATTGGATGATCCTTCACTCAGGCAAAACCTCTAACCTCATTCATGCCTTCTTTATCATCCTCATTCTTCGACGACCCGTCGTCCACTGTCGACCGATCACTGGCCGTGTTGGGAGTTTGAAGGTGCAATCCAGTCTAAATACATCAAGAAGAATCAACGTCATACAATCTAAGAATCTTTTCCGACGAAGTAATGTAGAATTACGGGTCCAGTGAACACAAACCTGAATGGTGAGATCTTCCTTCTTGATACTACTAAGACTCGGCACCTTGAGATCCAGCTCTGTCTCCACCAGGCTTCTCGAATTCTTCTTCTCACCCGAGAAGAAATCCACCTCACCCACAGCAACGCGGTCGTCGTTGCTCACCTCATCTTTCGCCAGCAACATCGTCCGGACATCTCTGCGGGGGTTGAGGCAGATCGGGAACTCGATGCCGGTGCTGACCATAGGGTGGCCGCTGGAGTCCATGGGCTGCTTTCGCTTGAGTGCACCACCGCCGTAGCTCAGAGAAGAAGTGAGGAAAAGAGGAGCCGATGTGTCCAAGGTGAGCACTCCCGTACCACCACTTTTATCCATATAACTACGGATCGTCAAACGATCGCAGCTGGATTGAATGAAAGATGGAAGTGAAGGAAGAGCGGGATGGGGACGGGGCGGAGGATGAGGAGGGTAAAGAGGTCTGAAGTCTTTAATCGCCGAGACGGGGAGGGCAATATAAAGGCCGGGGAGAGGACTTGGAGGGGAGTAACGATGACATCAGGTCGTGCGTCAGTGGAGGAGGATTCCGAGAGGTTTCCAGGGACGATGCGACCGCTTCGATGTGACCGCTTCAATGCGACCGCATCGCGTCTCACCACCTCCGATTGGGCTGGCGGATTCCACGTGAGAGTGAAAGCGAGCGAGCGCGAGATTACTTGAAGAACAGGTCAACTCCTTTGACTGGGCCCACCGTTCTCTGTTTTTCTACGGCATCTCACCCAGACAGCAAACACCGACTTCACCCTCACGAAGAATGTGGGCATCATCCTCCAACGCATGCTTCGGGACGGGGATCCCGTGCTCCCATGTCCACCCCTCCCTCGGCGGAGCTCAATGGGAAAAGGGCGGGAGCTCCACTTGTTTGACCCACTCACAGGCGGCCACGTGGGATGCGTCGTGGAACGCAGCGCGACCTCATCGTTTGCAGCGGTCGTATCTCCCCGTTCTTTAGAGCTTTGACCCTTTCAGGAAGAGAAAGAGAGAGAGAGAGAAGAGTACACGGAAAGGACATTGCGTGAACAGTAAGAACTACTCCTCCACACGGATCGTCGTCGTCATCACCATCTCGAACGCACGTAGTATTACCACGAGATAGGGGTGCTTAGGTGGTCTGTTGAATCTGCCCATCATCCGTCCCCGTCGATGTGAAGCAACCCGTGACTTTTGTACCAGCAAGTTGTGACTTTTGGACTCGAAAGAGGTGATGCTTTCTGAAGTCATTCAAAAAGCAAGTAAAGACATTCCCGGGGGTGCAGGTAGCGAAGGCAAAGAGCTCACCTGAAACGACGACGACCTCCATCGCTTCGTTGACTGGCATGGACACACCAGAGGCCCGCCTTTCCTTCTTCGACCCTAATTAGCTGAGATTGATTGCAGCGACCGTCGTGCATGGAATTAACTGGCAAACTGACCTGAGGCCGAAAAGTCAATCGACGACAAATCTATCCCTCGATCCGAGGTGCCAAGAATCAGCTGTGACAGATCCTCTTTTTGTCCTTTTTCTTTCCTAATATCCTCATTTGTCGCGACTGATGTTCTCATCATCTTTGGGTCCTCTTTAGCTGCTGTGCTCTCTCGATCGAAACTCTAACCCTGATCTTTAAGGTCGGATCACGGACAAAGTGAAGCGAATGTCCAAGGTTTGGAGTGGGGTTAGTAATCAAGCGTCTGTGTGACTTGGGTGCTGCTCCAACCATCGGTGGATCTGGTCATCGTGTGGTCGTCGGAGGCAGAGGACCGTTTCATGCACCGCCCTAAACTAATGCATTGGTCGTCGACGACGATAAGACGGAAACGTCATCTTACGTGCCTCGCTGTTCCCACAGGAAAAAGTCGGAATAGCGTGTGATGGATGGTATACACAAAGACTAGCATATGGCCTTCCAAGATTTCAAATACGGAACTGCCACCTTGAAAATTAGCTTTGGTCATTTGTATATGTACGCGGATTCTTCGTTGAATCACTCGTACAAGGATGATTACTATCTTTTTGTGTATTGAGAGGAAAATAATACTTGACGCTTTATTGATACTTGACGTAGTTTTATAGGACTCGACACCAATGAGAGACAAACATAGAACGAGGCATCGATTGGTTCCGAATTAGCATTCTCTTTACGCCACTAGATTATGACGTAACATGTACTAAAAGGTCTTCGACAGATGGCATATTCTAATTAACGCAATTGGAGTACGTTGTGCATTACGCATCGAATGCATCTTCATCATCCAATATGCTCATAAGATAATCCCTTTTCAACGAACGCCTGCTGTGCCGACTTTGGTCAATTCGTCTTGATGTGTACTCCTTAGACTGCGGAGCAACGGAGCAACACGAGAGAGCACAATGGTTCCATCAGCTCACCGACGCGGCTGAAAAGCTCCGACATCAATTACCGAGAAGCACACAGTTTGAACGTGAAACAGAACTCTTAATGGGTCACAGAAACCAACGAGAAAATAAGAGCAGCTGCGGTGGCCTTTTCTGCAACTTCAACGACGGCGTTGGACAAAGAAGAACCCTAACTTGAAGGTCTTGCCTCCGGTCCATTCGATCAGGATATGCATGTGAATACGAAATGGTTTCTCGGTCTACTTCCGTCAGCAAAACGCCTGGTTGCGCTGATATGTTGGACCAGTCTTTGTGCCGTGAGAGATGAGAAGAAGCACCGTCTACATCTGAAGACTTTTTTGAGATGTGAATTCCCTGAGAACTCCACCTCTTGTTATATGACGATCTCAATATAATACAATAAGGAAAGGAAGGACCGCAAGGTGTGTGTTGTAAGAGCCTGAAGGGAAGAAGCTTCAAAGAAATAGTAGTTGGGACAAAGAGGATATATATATATATATATATATATATATATATATATATATATATATATATATATATATATATATATATATATATATATATATATATATATGTAAGAATTGACTGATATATTATAATGATAAGATCACGTGAATACACGACCTTCCAAGAAACCACGTAGAAAAATGCGTCTCTTAACGATGCAAATTGCACGTTTGATGGATCCATCTTACTTATTAGGTCAATTATCTGAAGTCTCTCTCTCTCTTCTTCTCGTTGGTCTCTTTTGTTTATTGTGTGGAGTTTTCTATCATGTGCAGTGAGCATTTCCAACCACTGCAACATCCGAGTTAACGTGATGAGACGGGTATCCGGTGACCTTCGCTTGCCGGTGGTAGCAAATACTCCACGGTTACTATCATCGCCTTCGTCAGCAGCCCTCACCCTCTTCTTCTCGCCATTAATTCCTCCTGCAGATTCCATTGCTAGTATCGTTTCATGGAAGCTAGCAAAGCATCAAAAGAGTGTTGTTCTGCGTATTACTGGGCTTGATTGGAGCAGATTTCTCTACCTGATCGCCACGTTGAATATTTGGCAATCGCTGCCGCCTCGCTCGTCGTATTAATTGTTCTTCGTACCGCGGTGACTTCAAGAGGCAAGAGGGAGAAGGTTTCAGCTTATAAAAATGTGTGGCATGGAGTACCAGTTAGGCTGATGTGACGGGCCGATGTAGTAGGTCGCCGGTCACTGCATCCGGTGCCGTCTTCTACTGGATTTAGACTTGCAGCTGGTTTCCATTCTTGTTCTCCAACCTTGAATCCCTAGGCTTTTTTTTGTCCACTGTGTTTACCCAAACAATATTTTAGACCGCTACAAGTTAAAGTATTGGCATCACGATAAGGTTAATTCTTTTTATGATTTTTGTTATTTATGATGTTAACAATACGTAAGCTTCTAGTCACATATGATAAGATTATTCTTGGGACGAATTTAAAAAAAAAAATCTGATTTTAAAGAATTTTTGCCAAGTTTTTTTTTTTTTATGATTAATGATTTTATCTTGGTCATCTTTATCCGTAGTCGCTTCATCGTTGGTTGCCTCCAAATATCGACCACTCTAATCTAATCATGTTAGCTCCACATATCGGGTGTCTCTACATGCTTACCAATGAGTTGATCAATTCAATCCTATCAGTAATTGAATCTACGTATTGTGCATGCTTGTGAGGAAGGAGAAGGACGTAGGTAAAGAAAAAGGAAGGTTAACGATCGTGAACGAGGAAGGAGAGGGCCACGAGTGATAGTGGAGGGTGGGACAAGGGAGATAAGTAGATGGTGGGCAAACCTACGTGCGGAGGAGGCCAAAGGTGTCGTGGGTGATTGTTCGAGACGAACGAAGACATTGACGGGGTGGAGGTGTGGCTAACCGTGCAAGTCGACTTACGGAGACTCAAGTGGCTAGAGGCTCATAGGATCCAATCTTTTTCTAATCAATTATATTTGTCAAAAAAAAAAAAAAAACGTTTTCATGCCATGACATGGATGCTATTGATTTAGTAATGGATTGTTTGCTTGTACTTTTGCTTTGGCTCTATGAGGGTCAATCGAATGAATTTAAATCCCACGAAGCCAAAGCCATCACATCCACCGAAATCACACCATCGGTAGCTACACGGGTGGGTGTATTTTATTCCGCAATGCTGATCAATCAGATTAGGTGTAAGCACTGTCTATCACAAGCAGGCATTCTAAAACAACTGCAAGCACCCAACAAATCAGCACCAACTCCTCCTACCCTCCCTCCTCGTTCGTTCTTCATGGTTTATCGTGTCAAGCAAGCTTCAAGAGGAAGACCAGCTTTAGATGCATGACCGTGACAGCTCCCCTCCACTCCCCATTCATTATTGCATGCATGAATGCAAACAGTAAAAGCCCTAAGCCTTGCCGTAGCAAACCATCTTGTCCGGCGACATGTAGTTGGTACACTATGACTTAGTAGTATGCCGATGACAGCAGCTTCGCCACGCGGTTTACGTGTCGTGGGAGGCTAAGCTTAAGCATGCAGTGGAGAGTTGATGGGAGGATAAGCTTGGTGGATCATATCCACATCAGCTTTTATACAAGGGGGCCACCTTATCTACATCTCTTGTTGTTGTTCCAGAATAATGGCATAGGTTGTCATATCGTAGTGTCACTATGATAAGCAGGAACAGTAGAGCCCAGATACATACTCACATACCCATACATAATATGGTGCATATACTTCAACATAATTAACCATCTTTAAGCTGCTTCCGCGAATCCAACCCTAAGATTGCCGTAGTCAAACACAGTGTGATACGCTCCCATGAAAACATCACCGAGTACCCTGTGGCCATGGAGGAATCACACATACATCAGAGGCTGACTCCGGCTACAACCGGGAGTATGTACTGTAGAGGCATATGGAGAAGGTGGCGTACCAAAGTGGACCTTGGGGCACATCCAGAGCTGTAAATCCACTGATGCACTGCTCAGATCCTCCACTGGCAACTTTGAGTATGTACTGTAACAGATGAGCAAAAATTAGAGATGATCAGGCCATTATTGTATTCAAAGAACAGTTGAAACTTGATCAGAAGGAATTATTCGAGTTGTGCACAAGAACAAGTCAAGTCCTTTGAACATATGAAGCTTGATGCAAAGCAACCATGATACCCAGTTTCAAATGGACTAATCTGCCACAGATGCTGAAGAGAAGCTCTCATGTCCATACCCATCTATCATATAAGGAAATGTATGTTTCCTGCAGTTCTCTGGTCTACAGACCCACAGCAAGCGCCTCACTCATAGTGGGAATATGGGATAAATAGAATAGGATCATCTAAAGCAATCAACTAGAGATAATAATAGGATCATCTAGCATTAAATTTTAGATGTTGGATTCTATCAAAAAGACAAGTGTTAGTCGCAGGTCATCCAGTCCTTTCACACATCAGCATTAAGTGCTTGATGCAAGTAGATTAAGTGCTTGATGCATCAGTCTGATCTGCGGTTCTTTTCCCATGGTCAGGCGAGTAAAACTAACCTTGGCAACATCCTTTCAAGTGGGATTCTAGCAAGTGAAATGAACCAAAAGAGCTGATTTGATTTAATAGGAGCAATCATACTTCATTATTCTAATGGAAAGTCATTAATTACTATCTACCTGCTCTGGCCTGAGGTCAAAATTCCTTCCACCAATATTGAAAGTTATCACAGGCATGGAGGGGAGACTATTACAGTCGACGGCTGATTCCCCCATGGGACTTGGTATTCGCTCGCATAACTGCAATGAACAAGGGAAATATATACAGACAACATCCGAGGCTAAATAAAAGTGTCTCCGGATGCAACCTCACCTCATTGAGATAGTTCAACACCTGCTCTAGTGTCTTGTTCTGCGTGAGCTGACTTTGCATCCATACGACTGCCATTTCACAGTAGGAACACATACCATTGCTGAGACCACTATCTAATTTTTCGACTTGGTTGTCGACCACACTCTTGATGCCCAAACTGCGTACACAGAAATAGATATAGTAAAGGAAAAGAAATATATTCTGAGAGTTACATATATAGAAGAACATTTTATTGATGCGAACCTGACCCCTTGAGTTCCATTGAAAGCACAAAGACCAATCTTAGAACAAATCTTCGCTGGTTCTTCCTACAACAGGAACCACAGAATTAATGAAATCATTTGTCTTAAACATTTGATGGAAGTCCTTCAAAAGAATTCTGTCTAGAGGATAATGGTAAGAACCTTTGCTAATATCATGTTCATAATGGTTTCACCATATTGTGCAACTACTGCTTTGCACTGTTGGCTAACAACACCATCCGCTCCAATTTTCTGGTTTACCTCTGCGATAACAGTCTGCAAAGAAATTTCAAAAAACTTGTTAGCTACACCAGTTTTAATGAGATTGCATACAGGGATTATGACTTTCAGATCCAAGAAGTACATGTTTATGCACATAACAGATCAGAAACTATGGTCTTAACCAGAAAGGGCACTACGGGCAATCACAACTGGCCATTAACATTATAGCTTCAAGACTATGAAGAATAAAGGTTATCAATATGATTTTGCACATTAGCTGAACTATTTCATAAGAAGCTTAAAGGTCAGTTATTTCCTAATTTTTTTTCCAGATTTCCTAAAATGGAAATCAGTATCTTTTTCTATATAATTTTTTTGTCAAACTTTCTAATTCTAATCACTGCCAGAATACATATTCTACGGTATATGTTTCTGTTGGTTTCTTATGCATAAGAAGCCAAGAATTCGATAATAGAATTTACTAGATCTTTTAGGAAGTAGCTATACAAGTAATGTAAATAAGGTCCAGACTAATTGTTTATGCATCAAAGTTGCACACAGGCCACTGCAAAATGACGACTGCATTTGTCCATCCTCGAAAGAATTGCTTGCAAATTGTGACTTTTGAAGTATCACAAGAACAAAGAGTGTTGTCAATGAAATGTTGGCATGCATATGAAAAGTCAAGCTTTTAAATATGTGTATATAGAATTTCAAACACTTGAGGGCTACAGATCTCTAAAAGTGCGTGAAGTTCTCACGAACATATATCACACAGATATGATGAAAAAAAATGCCTATAGAGCAAACTAAAAATACAATAATAGATATAAAGGGAGGCATGCCATATCTTCACATGTAATTTTTCAAAACTTACTGTTGGGCCAGCAATCAGTGAAGTTCCAGAATCCACAATTGCTGCACATCCTCCAGAACAGAATCCTGAAATCAAATATGTACCAAGCTTAAAAAGCGTAAAATGAAAGATTTATTTACACTAAAATAAATTTTGTTAAAAAAAATAAAGAACTTGAATGCACTACCAGTTGTTTGGCCGCCAACAAGGACATCTTCCATGTCAAACTGCAAAAGAAAACTAATAGATTACATAAACAGAAAGAAAGACTAAAACTTATATGCTCAAATAAAAATACATAATCAACCTGCCAATAGCCTTTCTTAGTTATGGGAACATAAACGTGTTCGCCTTTGTAATGCTCTCGGTCAGTCCCTCCGAAAACAATTTCACCTCCCTCCCCTTCATTTGCATTCCGGTTGAACCAGAAAGAGAATATAGGCTCTTTAACAAGACTTTGATTGACCATGTTGTACCTGTCAAATAAAAGAAGCTAAAATTAATTTATTTCAAAGTTCCATTGACAGTTCCCTTTTGGCACTAGAATCATGATGAACGGAATATGACACCTATTGCAAACATTACAAGCAATAGCATAAGCATTAAATCTAGAAGTGTTCGATAGTTTTGACAAAGCCCCTTCTTGATCACATGAAAATAAAAAATTATAATAAGGTATTAATATTTGTGGCATGATGAGTTTTGGTATGCTGTTGGCAGTCCCTGTTGAGGAAAAACTAGTCACATAGCATAACTGTGATATAAAATAGCCTGAATAGGCATGATTAGGAAATTTGCACAAGACTACTAATTAAGGATCTGTTTCTCTTTGTAGTCTCTCATGCAAGGAGCATTTTTCTCCAAAGTTGTTCACATCAGACAGTGATAAATTTGATCAGAAACTGATTTTTCACACCTTCAGTAAGCCTCTGCTTTGTTTTAAAAGAACTGATTATAGAGAATCACTATGTAATATAATACATCTATGCATGCTCCCACTCATGCATGCTCGCATACAAATAGATAACACACAATAGAAAATATAGAATATAGATTTATTAAAGTGTGCAGTATAAAACAGCATTAAATTGATGGTCCCTACGTTCCCCTTACATGAGAATACCACCTATAATGTGTATTTGTGAGCACATTTTATATATATGTTCTGCCAACCTAAGATTTATAACTAGTTGGCAATTGATGATCCAATCCATTTAGTTGATTTATACCCCTTATAGCATCTAAACACAAAATAACTGATTGCCTAAATGCATGTTGAGTTTAGTCAATGGTGCAGAAAAAACAGCTGTTGCAGCTGAGTTAGTCACAAGAAAAAGATAATAAAAGCAGAAACGTGTCTTCAAATAAGAAACTAAAATCATCGGCTCCCTTTTCTGGAGCTAGAGAGAAAGCTGTATGATAAAGCAGCTAAAGCTTAACAAATTGCCAATATGTTACCAAGCCTTGAAAACCAATATTTTAATTAGTTTTCTGTCTTTTCAATAGGTACACTCATTTTAAGATCATCGGGAACATCAAGACTATTTCTTGATTGTTTTTAGCCATAGCCTAGCATATGAAATATTAACTTTCCATGATAATGGTTATTGGTTCTTGAACCTGAGGGTCTTTTCTGCCATTGGTTAAAAATGTAATGATGGTGGATCCCTTCAACTCTCCTTTCCTTTCATATATCTGCAGCAACTTATTTTTATAGACAGTTTGGCCAATATCGTTAAGTACACAAAAAGTCAAGGTATGCAATTTCGAATAATACCGCTCGGTATGGGTAGTACGTACCGGTCCGTCAGTTTACCGGTACACAGACCGCCCGTTATCGGACGGAACGATATATATATATATATATATATATATATATATATATATTTTATAAAAGGCGACGTTTCGTACCATACCGAGCGAACGTCGAAACTCCGGTACGATACGAAATTGCATACCTTGCAAAAAGCAATTAAGATAACCCTCACATGTTAGTCCAATTTGGGCCAATGCACTTGAGCTGACACATGGACCCAAGTGCAAGATAAAAATATGGGCCAAATGTTTATGGGCTTTGCAAAGACCCATATATGGGCAAATGCACTGTGAAACATTAAACAGCCTTTGGGTCTTTGCAAAGCCATTGTGATAACAGTGACTTGGTTACCATTTGTCCTAAACGCTTAAGCTGATCGGAAAGAACCCAACTTACTATAAGCTATAACATAAAGAAACAGCCTTTGGAATCTCTTGTTAAAAAATAAGAAGGAACAAACAAAGAAACAAAGGAAAAATACCATCAAATAATGACAATCACAAGCAGTATTACTCAATATGCACTGCATACCATATAGGCACTGCATTGCCAACTGAGATTTCTTCAAATCCAAGCCCAAGTATTCCATCAAATTTTGCCACCAAAAAGGTAATACTTGGCTCCCTTGTGGCTTCAATGAAGGCCTGAAATAGCAGCACTGTGAGTTTGCACTATCCATAACACAAGATAGAACCTTCCAAAACTACACGGGGTAGAATACATCAGATTGAAATCCTATGAAGCTCCATATCTAATTGTTGGCAACAATGTCATGTGATGGGTTTAAGAAACTATAAAGGCAAAAATTGCATGATTGACTGGGATTGGAATTCCATAGGATCCAGACCTGATCCTTAATAACAATGTCACCAATTGTGACATGATCTTGACTAAAGAAACCTGATATTGATCCGGTCCCATAGTGAATATTTGCAGATTTACCTGAAAAGAAGATAAAAAGAATTAGTTTGAAGTGTTCTCCAAAAAAATAAGTTGTTCATTCAACATTCAGGAAAAAGGCAATAAATTTATAGATTCTTACAATTAGTAATATTGTTTCCCAAAGAAAACACTAATTTATAAAGTAACATAAATACAGAGGAAATCATTCAAGAATCTTAATGATAATACCAGATTATTACTGAACATGGGTGTAATGTGCTAGGCAAAGAGGACAGCGGCAAGAACTTCCAAGACACAGCTAACCACATACTTATCTGATGACAGCTATACGTATCCAAGATGATGACTGAGTAGGAACTATTGTGACCAATTAAGATGGTCAATCCAAGCACAAACTGAAATGTTAGTGTATGCTGATATGCAGCCATGAGAAAAAAGCCTACATTTATGTTGATGAGTCAAGATATAACCGTATAAGAAAATCTAGAAGTCCATAAGGCACAGGTGGATTAAAGGCCTAAATGAAGGTATAACCATGTGAACAGATGGCAGAATCTATACATTAAGTTAAATAACTCAATATTTTCTTAAAATTATTTTTTGGCGAAAATGTTCTTGAACTTCTTACAGTTCAAATCATTGCTAAAATCGAATAGGTAGTCGATCATGATATAGAAAAAAGGCACCTCCATATCAAAATATGGTTTCTTATATCTTCAAAGTACGCATTAAATAGTAAAAGTGGAAGTACTAGTACTAATTATGCAATTAAGGATATAATAGATCATACAAAATGATAATAATCTACAGAGAAGCACAGAAAAACAGAAAATTTTATAGTTCGAGTGCACCTGAAGGTATAAAGCATTGCAAAATATTTATCTTTTTCTTGCAAGCTTCTGTCCTTTTCTTTGCTTAATGAAGACTATCCTATATGAGTGGCCAGCAGTGATGAAAAATTAACAGGTAAAAATTGCCAGTCACAAAGATCTGCCCTTTTAAAATCATAAAATATAAGTAAAAAAACACTGTTATTATAGAACATATTGAAATCGACCTCACAGATCTGAAAACTCGAGGGTTAGTTGTTGAATGAAAAATAATACTATTTGAAGTTCTGTTAACTAAAAATAAGTAATAATTGGTTCACTTAGATCTGACCTTTAAGAACAAGAGTATGAGCATGCATGTGGTAAATCTAAACCAGTGATATCCACACAACATTCAAACATGTATCATTGACGGATTCCAAATTCCTACTCAAGCATGATGCAGGAGTGTCTGAAGTTATTGAAACTTATTATCTTACGCGGAAGTCAGCTATATTGGAATCAGATCCCAGGTAATTGCAATGGCTATTTGTTGCACCAACCATTTAAATAAATATCAAGACATGTCAGCAAAGATTACATGTGAGGTTTCAGAAGTAAATGAAGTTATAGATATTTCATTTTGTAAGGAATTATATGTATAGTGGAATTGATTACCAAATACTTGTGATGACTATTTGTTCCAACTACCAATAGAATAAAAATGACGTTTATTATGATATCAAGATCCTGCCAGTGGATAGATAAACGGAAATAGAGACGAACCATTCTTCTGATAGGTGCTCGACCGGCCCGATTTGTATTTGGCATGGAAGAAACAGGCGACCTGCGCAACCAAAACCACCATAATTATTCCCTTCATGACTTTCTTCAAATCAATCAGTATTGTGAGTTGGCTCACCGAGAAATAGCATTTGGAGGACGGAACCCACAAATTGGAGCTCCCGGTGTCGAAGACGACCGTGAAGTTCTGCGGCGGAGAACCGATCCCAATCTCCCCGAAGTACTGAGCGTTCATGTAGTTCTTGAGGGCGACAATGTTGCCGTCGTCCGGCTCCGCCGGCCCGTCCGGGCCGTGCTCAAGACCGGGACTGTCGCGGAGGAGGGGGCCATACTTACGGGCGGCCAGGACACCGAGCTCCTCCGGGTGAGACAGCCGCGCAGCGAGCCGGCCGTTCCGGTCCAGCGGCCTCTTCTTCAGCCCAATCCTGACGAGGCCGTCGGCGGAACCCGGAAGACAGACAACGAGTGTGAGGAGGAGGAGGCATGCGGGGAATGGTCTGCCCATCTTCATCATGCAAATTACAGACATGCCGCAAGGAAGATTTGTATACGAAGAGATAAAGATACGAGAAAGTTACTGAAAGGAAAAGCAGAAGGGAATGAGTCCGTACCAGAAGAAGTGTTGGAGAAAAGAACAAGTGAGGAATAGATTGGAAGATACTAATACAAAGCAGAGGCCAAAGTTGCTCCAGTCAACACCACGGCTTTTGATTGCACGGTAGTACCGATGTGTTTGGGAATCTGTATTTAATGAAGGCCTCCCGTTCGAAACCTTACGACAACATGATAGGCTTTACGATAAAAAATATGACGCTTCCATCTGTGGCTCGACGACGGAGTTGGCTGAGGCACATGAATTTGATGTACGGACGTCGTGCGGCGCAGACGGTGGGGCGCGTGCTCGTTAATGCTGTTGGCTCGGCGTAGGGAAGCCAGGACAAGAAGAGTTAACAGCAGCGACCCACCGATATTGATTGGTCACCAACTCAACCGTCATGCACACAGCGGAGGTGAAACAGATCCTATCTGTGATATTTTGTGGACGGCGTTGCTGTCTCCAGCACACCACAGTGGTCGACAATTATTGAAGGGAAAATGCAGTGAAAGATACCCGTGGATGCATTGATATACAAATATCAATGCAGAGGTCTTATCACTGAGAACGATATCCTTGTAATATATGATTAACGTAAGATACTTGTGTTCCTATTACATGTGCTCATCTATAAAGAACACTTGTACGTCTAATAAGTTGGTTCAACTTTTTGGCAGTGAAGTGTCTCAACATATGATGATGTACAGAGGTTGTAATCAAGGCTGATGTTGTAAGTTGGTTCAGCTTCCAAATTCTTGAACTGGACAACCATTACCAATTTGCTCGACACCAATTTACTTGATAAATCTTAGTTAAAAAAAAAAAGAACATGAAAAAAATCTTTATCTTCTTGAGCATGGGAAAAACCAAAGCAAAAATAAAACCATAGCACAATATTACCATTTAACATTTCGAGTCTGGACTCAGTTTGATCACAGTACAATGTTGCCATTTAACATTCGCATCTTACCGACCTTCCTATGGCCCAAAACCAATCACAAAATAATATGCCATATTAGAGAATATTTAGTGCCATGAATAGAAATATTCGAGTTCAAGAAACCAGGAAGCAAAAATTTTAATAAAAATATATGGGGCTTAAAATCAAAATAGCATATCTACAAGTTTCATGGTGAACAAGCACGTACATAAATCATCTGAAAGAAGTTCTTACATCAGCAAATTTCTCGAGTCTTATGCTGAGTTCCATAGCCTAATCAGAGTCAACTATCAAAACAAACATTCAAAATGTGACTTGTGGTTTTGAATGTTTGTTTTACCTTGAAAGGAGCAATCACACGTCCTTGTAAGTTCACCATCTAACAAATGGTACCCTGCAACAATTATGAAATAATTTTACCTTAAAAGGCTTCAAAAGTTGACAGTCTCTAAGCAGCTCCTTTTCTGAAAGCTGGTGATTTTCATCTTGATACATTCAAGACACCTTTACAACCTATGACAGAGAGACAAGTGTAATTACACCAGATAAAAAAGGTTAAACCAGATTGCGCTATACTAAGAGTTCTACATGTTCGCTACGTCATGCACAAATATAATTGTCTAGTATGTCTCGCACTACCATAACTATGTTGGAATTGCACCGATATTCTGTAGTGCCTATACAAGTCTCAAAATGCTTACTGACAAGAATTATCTAGAAAGGGAACAAGGAGGCAGCAAAGGCAGCTTAATTAAAAGACAACTATAATGCGTCTAAGAGAATAATATCAAGATACATTTTGATCCAGATAAAAAGCATTTCAATCCACTGGCTTCCAAGATACTATAAGAGAAGACCCTTGAAATTTGCTACAGCTTACAAGTACTTCACCTGCTTGAAACTTTCATACATGCTATGTGGTTGTTATAAGCCCTATCAAAATCAATATTACTATTATGAATTTTCATGATCTAGTGATGTGATTGCAGATAATGTACCAGGACAAAGCATGCCTCTAACTGCTCTTAGCTGGTTTGTAGCCATGACCTTGAGCTCCAGACTGATGTGATCACAGAAAACATACTTGTCCAACTTGTTAAATGATTTGCAGTCAGGACGCAACCATGAACAGATAAATACCAAAAGACATGTCTTAAAGACAGAATTACAAATATGGGTAGAACAAGATGTTGAGGGGAGGAAGAAAAAGGTACAAAGGAAGAAAAGAAGTGTTGGCCTCTTACTCCATTTAGTCCACAAAACTACCTAATTCCCAGACTAACACACTGTTGTTTCTGGAAGTATAGCCTTATACCTTGTCCATGGACCTATAAACCCCATTGTCAAACTCTGATTACCACTCATGGTTTTTTGCGACATTAGTCAGTATCAGATCATCGGATCATTCTCTACTATTATCACATCAAGAAAATTTTTTGCCTTGCATTAAAAAGTAAGAAGAATTGCAATCTTCACAAGACACTTGTGCATGTTGAGAAAACATTTGTGAGAGCATAGAATTATGACAAGCACTCTGAGCATTAGTCAAACAACTGGTGACTGTAAAAACCGAATGATGTAAAATGAAATGTTGGTGGCATGCAGCAAGAGTTCAAGTAAATGTTTAGCAATATATATGCATGTGCTTATATACTATATATATATATGTATATACATACATATACACAAGACACATATACATGTACACAAGTTCAGAAGATACCGGTTCTATACTGAAACCAGAATCTTGTCAGAGTATAACAGGTCAACCTGTATAGTGTTGATAATGGTCTAAACAATCCAAAATTTTTAAATAATGTTGAGTGTCGGCATCCTTCAATTTTTATTTTTCTGAATAGAAAGTTGGCATCTATGCAGCTTCATTCTAATAAGTAAAGAAGCTAGTTTCTGGAATCGAACCTTGGTCACTCACCTCGCAAGAGAACAACCTAACTCTGACACTAAGGTTTGCCCTCTATAAACAAGCATTGGAAGCAACAAATATTATTGTTTATCCTAAAACAATGGTAATCACATAAAGATGATGAACTTTTTATACCTCTCAATGCAGAACTTAAGCCTTCAATGGTAGATGTAATAGCAGCACAAGCAATCTGATTAAGATCTGCCTGAGGTTGTTGCACCCAATATGCCAACATGAAAACAGATACTGCATGAACATATTGTGTAACATGTTTGTGATAAGAAAAGTTTAAATTAAGAGATTCATCTAAGAAGGACTTAAGAATTCTTGTGAGCGACAACCATGCTTATGAAAAGATATCTGGACATCACAGGGTACAAATGTACATATGGACACTCTCTGCTTATGGGCAATACCAGCAACCATATGTGACACTGAGCAATTCAATCCACCGAAAGCATAATGTACATTCCAATGGATCTTTTACAACAGCACTACATTCTCAACTCAGACTCAACAGAGAGCACATAATTCACTTCAAAGAAAATGAAGGTTGGCGAATTTAGCAAGAACAAATTAGAAAGAAGGAAAAACATAAAGAGGCAAATAACTTCCTAGCAACATAAGAAACCCACATTAGTGAAAGATACAAGACCAGAAACCCACTATAGATGAAGCTTGAAGTTTCTCATATATTTCAAGAACAAGCTTCTCCATCCCAAGAACCAATACGATGAATATAACCACTGTATCTAGAATATGATCATGCTTTTCCTGTTTTTGGTTCCAGTTGCTGGAGAAAAAGAAACGGATGAACACCAAAAAGCGGTATGAAGATCTAGAACAAGATGGGTCCAACGGTGTGAAAACGCTAAAGATGACCATAACCATGACGACGATGTGGAGGAGGACGAAGACGAAGAGGAGAAACAGCTCACCACATCCCGTCACCCACCGGAGAAAGCGGACCAATCGCCATCAACAGTAAGAACCCCAAGAGCAGGGCCAGCGACCGTTATCCCTTTAGCGGTTGCTAAGATTTCACGAACGGCCTTCGAAGGCCGGCAATCAAAGAGATCGAAACCCTTCATCTCCTCCTCCTCGTCATCAATAACAAACCCAAGAGCAGGGCCAGCGACCGCCATCTTCTTTAGCGTTGCTAGGATTTCAATAACGACATTCAAAGGCCGTGATATCCTCCTCCTCATCGCCCTCCAAAGCGGAGCGGGGAGGGGCGGACGTCGATCGCCGGTTTGAAGGCGGATTGGCGGGATATCCTGAGGAATTTCCTGGGGAGGATGATGGTTGGGTTAGAGATCCGCGGAAAAGGTTGGCGCATCGAGGAGATCGTAGAAATCGGTGGCTTCGCCATGGAGGAGGCAGAGAAGAGGCGGGAATCGGAGAGATTAGGGTTCTCTCGGTTGGAGAAGGGAGGGTTCGGCGTGGGTAGGTCATTTCAACCCGTCAAGAAACCGTCTCGAAATGGTAACCGAAATAACGAACGCCCTCCGTGGGCTGGAACTGTGGGCCAAGTCTCCCACTTGCTGGGCCCCTACAAATTTTAATATATCTTCCAAATATTAAGATTATTACTATATATATATTATATTATATTTATATTATATGAGTATACTTGAGCATTTGGTAATACGAGAAAACACAAAGCATCAGATTAATTTACAGATACGTTCATGAGAGCACAAAGGAGGCTCGGTGGGAAATGATAGCGGGAGCTGAAGCATGCATGTCCTCTCACTTCCCGGGGACAAAGTTGGTGGCGTAGGCCCAAGCGTTGTTGTTCACCGGATCCGCCAGGTGGTCCGCCAGGTTCTCCAGCGGCCCCTTCCCTGTGACGATGGCCTGCACGAAGAACCCGAACATGGAGAACATGGCCAGCCTTCCGTTCTTGATCTCCTTCACCTTGAGCTCTGCGAACGCCTCCGGGTCGTCGGCGAGGCCGAGGGGGTCGAAGCTGCCGCCGGGGTAGAGGGGGTCGGTCACCTCGCCGAGCGGGCCACCGGCGATACGGTAGCCCTCGACGGCGCCCATCAGGATGACCTGGCAGGCCCAGATGGCGAGGATGCTCTGGGCGTGGATCAGGCTGGGGTTGCCGAGGTAGTCCAAGCCGCCCTCGCTAAAGATCTGCGCGCCGGCCTTGAACCAGACGGCCTCGCCGAACTTGACGCCGTTGCGGGCGAGGAGCTCGGGGAAGACGCAGCCGAGGGCGCCGAGCATGGCCCAGCGGCAGTGGATGACCTCCAGCTCCCGGTTCTTGGCGAAGGTCTCGGGGTCGGCGGAGAGGCCGGCGGTGTCCCAGCCGTAGTCGCCAGGGAACTCACCGGTCAGGTAGGAGGGGGGCTCGCCGGAGAAGGGGCCGAGGTACTTGACGCGGTCGGGGCCGTACCAGGGGCTGCCGGAGGAGACGGGCTTGGACCTGGCGGCACTCTTGCGCATGGTGATGCGGCCTTCGCCGAGGATGTCGGAGGCCGAGGGAGCGAGCTTGACGGCCTTGCCAGCGAGGGAGGGGGAGGAGAGGGCCATTGTGGCAGCCATGGTTGGATCAGGGAGAGGGTGGTGAAGTAGAACGAAAAGCCTTGGAGGAGTGCGTGCTGTGAGAGGTGATAGGCTGCAGGGGTTTAATAGCAGAAGAGGGGACGGGAGTCCTTATCCATGGAAATCTTTATCTTGGTTTTGATTGGCTACTGAAGTTTCAGGTGGCGGATGAGTTCCAGCGTCTGGCAGTCCATCAGCCACAATTTAGAGTGAGATACTCGTTGGATCTTGTGTCTATTTCGGTGGTCGCAGTGTCTCCGAGGTTTGCTACCACACATCTGTTCTCGCTGCCAAAGGGCGAAGCTTCCAGATGCAACTAGAAATCTTGAATTAGATGACGTGGTCTTGCTCTGGTCCAATAAAAATGGTGGAAACGTCATCTTGGCAGAGTAGCAATCCGATCGATTTTATCTTTCTTTTATTTTATGTTGACTATATCTCCAATTTAGATGTTGAGATATTATTTTCCCCACAGTATCCCTCAAATACAGTGTGAATGAACACTATCAAAGTTTATACATCCGTGTACAAAACTTTGATACATCCATCTACAACGTGCACAGTTAAAAATGCTCAAACTCAAATTAATAACTCTTATAAATCAATCAACATCTGAATCGACTTTCAATACGGATGAGGAAGCTTTTCTTTTTGGGAGGAACTGTCATGCTGTAAAAAGATCAATTTCTTTTTTTTGGACGTTCTCAAGAGCTCAGTGGTTTGTATAGCGTAGTTTTGTGAGATAAACAAAAAGATACAGGCATCCAATTCAAGACATCCACGCAGATGACATTCCTGCATAAGAGACTCTGATGTCAAAATCACCTTTGAAACAACCCCAGATGACACAAGTTCAAACAGGAATAACAGATCAATATACAATTATGTATGTTATTGTAGTAAAGTTACAGTTTAGGCAAGAAAGGAGGCCTAGAGAAGATTTAGTACAAGCTCGTAGTTCTTGGAAAAGGTTAATATATTTCACTGTGTGCAAACAGATCCTCCTACAATTTTAATCTAGTTTGATACTTCGTAGTCAAACATACAACAATGTTTTCAATTAATCTAAAGATACATCCACTTCAGCTATTAAACAGTTGGACTGTTTGAAAAGGAGAGATGGAAGACATCATAGCTATTGATGCAGTGGTGGCCCATCATCATCGACATTACACCAAGATGGGCATCACAGACGTCTTTGAAGAACCTCCATCACATGCATGAAAATGATCCACTTGTCCAGTTTGGAATTCATATTATCGCCGATTGGTTCACAGCAGGATGGCCAACTGGTTCCGCTGTTGAGTTCTGAGGATCATCAGGAAAACACAACAAAGTAACATCTTTAGAAAATAGAGAAACAAAAATGATGAAAATACTTTGACGCAATTGAGGTTCTTAAAGCAATTTTATTTTAAAGCAAAAGATCAAAAAGCATATTTGGTCAGACAAGCTTCAAAATGAAATACTTAGATAAAGGTGTATCACAATATAAACCGTGGCAGATCCAGGCGTTTTAGTATTCTAGTGTTCCCTGATTTCCAGACATGTTGAATAAGATACCTCTTAGTACCATATAACGGATACTTCAAAGTTTAAATGGTCAGACCTTCAGAAGCATAACAGTTAACAACCCAGCAATGCGACACGAAAGAAAAGATTGACCCTGTGAAGGCCCTCAGTGACCTTTTGATAAGTTATGCAATCTTGCTCCTTGGCAAGTCACGTTTTCGATTACTCATCACTCATTCGATTAACATTAACTGGCTCTGGAAACAATATTCAATAGAGTAGGTTTAGAATGCCTAAACTTACAAACCATGTATAAGGAGGTGAGATAAGACTGAGAACATACAAGTCGAGGAAATGTCTGTCACTGACATTGTTCCTAGAGGACTTAAACAGCTTGTTTTAAAGTGGGTCTATCATGATATCAATGCATATATTTCTACGTTCAGTGGCAGACCTTAGATAATATTATCCATGAAATTTTTGTAAATGCTCAAGGCCTACATGCTTTCGGGAAAAGCTTTATACAATATGGACTAGGAACTTTTCTTCAAGAAGTTTTTATCTCCTCCAAACAACGAATAGGGAGTCGATGGGCCACTTGATTTTCTTTACTCCACTATCTGTGATCATTGCCATTCGATCTCAATTTTGTTGATGGACTTATATCTAATTAGGAGAAACATGTTTATTTTAGTAGTTTTCAAGATCATACACAATGAAGTCTTCATCGATGATAACATTATTACAAAACTCATGATCTACAATCAAATTGATCACAACATCTATAGCACTACGTATGTGTAATACAATTCTATTATCAGATTTTAAACTTTTTTTTTTTTTTTGCTTTCTATATTCTTCTGACCCAAGCATCATATCATTTCACTTCATTCAATCTTATCTTTAATCTTGATTATTGAGGCAGATCCTTCAAATGGTTGATGACTGCTCAATATGGGGTTATGAAATAAGTAGTCAATGCGATATTGACGAAACACCATGTTTGAATTTGGGTCAGTCATTTAAGTTTGCCATACACAATCATAGCCTAAGTTGAAATATTGAGCAACAACAGGTTTCTTAACAGAGGGGGAAAATGTCGACATCAAGAATGATAAATGTAAAACAGAGAATTGATCTAGTGAGGTTGAGCAAACAGTTGGTTACTTACAGATATTAGATCAAAAGAAAGAAAAGTAAATATTTGGGCCAGCAAACCAGCAAAATTCCAAACTATTTGCATCAGAACTAGTAAACAAACAAGTTTTACTTGCCGCGAAGCCTGAATATATACTTGCGTAACAAAAATCAATATTGATATTTAAAATGTTCGACATTAAGATACCCCTAAAGATCAGTTTACTGAACCAAATGATGCTTAGTTGGGGTAAAAAAAGCTGGGAGACAAGTAAACGAGTAGTTGGTGCCTCGATTTTGGGAGATAATGTCAAAGATTCTTCTGAACAAGATGATGAAATTCTTGTCATTCACTGTTTAATTTAGCATACCGACTCTAGACTACAACAAATAAAACGGTAGGAGCATCGAGGGTCAATTAACAACAGAGAATAGGAGTACTTAACTGTGCCCTAGCTAGCGGGAGAGATTGCGCAACCGCAGAGAGTGGGACGCTCTGCTTACCTTGGAGTTGGTCCGGCCAATGGGAAGAGGGAGCTTCCATGAGCCGCCCGATTGACGGCTGGAAGGCGGAGAGGATAGCGGGGGATTCGGAACGCCTCTCCCATCTGCGGCTAAACGCAATGAAGGAGAACTCACCGGCACGAGTCAAAACCGGACCTTTCTGACAAACCTAAGTCGCGCCTCACACAGAGAAGCCGACGGACCTTACCACGCACCACTTGCCGGGCACATCAACGGTTGCGATTGAAGAGGTGACTTATCTCGCGTTTTAAGTAGCCCTGGGTTTTGTTTCTGACGGGATGAGGCTTACCTGTCGCGACCAGGGATCACGGTTCGCAGCACTTAACGATAAGATGACGATTGACGGATGGCTGATAAAACTGTTCCCTGCCTCAACCTAGACAGCGGAAGTGACCAGCTGAGCACGGATATTTTCGATAGCGGAGGGTTCATAACGGGTAAGAATTGGAGAGGATTTGGATCCGCTATGCTATGCCATGACGTGCCGTGCAGCAGTTGAATCACGTACCGCCGGTCATCAACCTGGCGGCGATGGAGCTGGGCAACCGCCACGTCACGCACCAATCCCGGTCGCCGCCCTCGCTCTATCAGTGGAAAGATTAGGTTTCTTCTACTTTCCCGTTCCACAGATTTATGACAGCGTCGGAGGGCTTTGCATGATCTCGTCCTGTTCTCGCTTCATCGTCACCCGATCCTTCTCCTCCAAGGTGCGATTTAGATCCCATCTTTCCCGCTTGTATGAGCGATTGCGTCCTGCCAATTTACTAGCGTTACTTGCTTACTAATCTCCCATTGGAACTAACATGTGTAAGTTACTGTTTTCGCATCTTCTATGGATCTTGATTTGTAGATGACCTTCATATTATTCGTATAGAAAGTTGGTATTTAGGGTAATTATCGAGGCATATGTAGTCGTTGTGGCAGATGGCCCATGTTGATTACTCGTATAGAGTGATACGGGTCCTCTTGATTTTGGAATTCGTGGAAGAAGGAGATGATGAGCAAATAGCCGATGGATTCGAGTAAAAGGATTTTCAAGTGGGATCATTTGAACAAGCTCGTTTTAAAAGGGCAAAGGCTGGAACACAAAGGGGAGGGTTCAAGAAAACGAGACTAAACAACTAAATTTCTGATGTGCTCTGATCCATTTGATCAAGACCAATCATCATGTAAAATCGTTCCTTATCACAATTTCCAATTGGCTCAAGGAAAGATTACAAACAAGAAATTTACTTTCAGTAGTGCAATTATTCTATGTTTTATATGCAAACATAGAACGGGAACAAAGACCCCTAAAAAATGAGTTAGATTTCATGCCTTAAAATGGTTTAGAATTCTTTCCTTACGCCTAGCATCTATTGAGTATTGCTACTATCACTGAGGCATCTTTCAAAATTCCAATTGTAGAAGCAGCACAATGCTGCAGCATCTCTGTATTTTGCTTCCACTATGGATATTCATTACTATTAAGGTTTATATGCCTAATTGTGATGGATAAAGTAATAACATATAATCAATCTAACTTGAAGCAGAAAATATACTTTCGAGGGGTTTTGCTTTTAATTCATTGGATATTATGAGTTTGAGTTGTTGACATTGCTATGTGGGAGGTCTTTTCATAGTTAAAATCCTTGCGGTTGTTCTCCCACATGTAAATGCAAGTGCTAGAGAAAGGTTATGTGATACAGACCCAGTGTCTTATGTTCTGGTTGTGTTTTGATGTGCCGTGCCATTTGGTGGAAGTCTATAGTATGGAACCCTGTTTTTCAACACTATACAATAATTGGAATAAACAGGGATCAAGTGCGAGAAGTATACATAACCAAAATGTGTTCTATTTATCTGTATGTGTTGACTAATAAAAATAGGTTTTTTTGTTTTCTAGTGTTTCAAATTCATATCTAACTTGGGTTGTCTTATGTCCAGACATGACTTTACCACGCAAAAGCCATCTAAAAGTTAACTCAATTTTTTTACAACTCAACAATAGAAAGCTACTAAATAAGACTAAATTGCAAGCATCTCCTGAAAATTGTAATAGAACTCTTGAAATATAGATGCAGTAGATTGTAATGTGGACCTCTATCATTTGCTTCTTATTCATCAGAATGTTTTGAGTGCTGGGCCTCATCTCAGCATCTTGCAACTGTCTCATTAAGATAGTGTGTATTGCCATTCTCAGAGCATCCTGACACACCACATTCTGTGTTAGTTGGGTTTTGCTGGCTGGGATGTAAGTTACTAATATGAAGCAACCTTGTGAAAGTTAGGGCTATGTTTTTTATTTATATCAAGGTTTGACAGCACCCGTAACTCCTGGATAATGTACATGTCAATATCTTCTCTTCACAAATCCTATAATGCTTTCCTATCAACTTCTGATTGATGTACATGTCAATATTTTCTCTCATCTCACTTTCGTTACACTTTTGTATACTGGATGAGGTTTTTATTCTTCGACATTCTTCCACTTCTTGTTTGACCATATTATGTCTTTCATTACATTCTTAAGATGGCTCGATCAGCATTAGATGAGATGACAGAATCTGGTGCATTCAATCGCACACCATCAACTTTCCGCAATTTTATTTCAAAAGACAAGACTTCTCAATTTCCTGCAGAATCTGGAAGGTATCACTTGTATATATCATATGCATGTCCTTGGGCATCAAGATGTCTTTCATTTGTGAAGCTCAAAGGACTTGACAAGGCCATCAGTTACACGGTGACTCTCTATATCCGAGGCATGTTTATCTTAGGAAAATATATAATAACATTTGAGCAATTGCATCTGATAGGCTGTCAAACCAATATGGGAAAGGACAAAGGAGAGCGATGAACATTTTGGATGGGTTTTCCCTTCTGGTACAGAAGAACCTGGAGCTGAACCTGATCCCTTGAGTGGAGCCAAAAGTATTAGGGAATTATATGAGCTGGCTAGTTCAAACTATATGGGGAAATATACGGTGCCTGTATGTATTCTGTCTATTGAACTATACTTTTTTTTTTTTCTTTCAGTGTACTCAACAAGTGACCTTCCTTTCGCTTTATCTTATTTGGCAGGTTCTGTGGGATAAAAAACTTAAAACAATTGTGAGCAATGAGAGTGCAGAAATAATCCGTATGTTCAACACTGAGTTTAACGATATAGCTGAGAATGCAGACCTGGATTTATACCCATCTCATATGCAAGCTTTGATAGATGAGGTCAACGAATGGATATATGACACGATAAATAATGGGGTATACAAATGTGGCTTTGCCAAGAAACAAGGTCCTTATGACGAGGTAACTATATCTACTACAACTGATTTTTTTTTTTTCCTTCACTTGAAGTGGATTATATGACTATCAATCTTTAAATCATGAAAATATCCTTTTCACTACTTTCTGGTTGTCTAGGCCGTGGAAAAATTATTTGATGCTTTGGACAAATGTGAAGAGACTCTCAGCAAGCAACGGTATATTTGTGGGAATACGCTAACTGAAGCTGACGTTCGCTTGTTTGTCACTCTCATCAGGTTCGATGAGGTATGTACCTCAAAATTTAACACAGCCTAACATCATGAAAAGTGAGCTGATGCTTTGTCTTTTTTCCGGTTTATTTTTGTTAGAATATACAATCAATTGTGTATAATTTATGGAATTCAATATGCAAAATAAGATTTTTGTGTGAGCAAATGATCACTTTAGGCATCTGATTGTTCCTATTTTGATGTTTGTACAGTGCACAGATTGTTTTGCAAGACTTGTTTAAGAGAATATTTTGAGGCAGTGTCCTATGCATTTGACAAAAGCAAGTTTTAAGATGATATAACTAGTCAGAAACTTAACTTTGGCCGGAGTAAGATGTATCCATGTGACCTTGACACTGACCAGTGAGGAAGACAGGACTAAATCTGTTTGATTTGTTTTAACCATAATATCTGCACTGGCTTCAAAGTATTAACCCATGGAGGTGGCTGTTTTTCATTTGGGTGGAAAAAATGATATTCCTTTTTCTAATTGGAAATTTGAATTTAGCTTATTGGTAAAGGCCATACATATGGATGAACCTTAGCGGCCTGTGGCCTTAATGAGCTGGACTACAACTAATTCTGCTTAACCTTTAGAAACCAAAAGAATGTTAGTCTGATTCATCATGTTTGTATGCTAATGTTCCATCTATCAGAAAGTTATGAGCAGAACAGACATCTATCTGAGCTCTTGTAAATGCCTGTCCACAACCATTCTGTTTGGCCCAGTGTTAATCAATGTGATTTGCATACCCATCTCGGAAAAGGAAAATATTTTAGGCTCATAACAAGAGACAAAATGGAAATCTAAGGGTTCAAAAATATCTGGGACTAAGGCAGGGTGGAAGGAGCTTTGCTATGTTTGCCATGAAACCAATAAAAAAAAAAACAAGACAATGTGAGACCTTTAGTGGCACATCTGAATTTCACACCATTGAAACTACAGATGAAACTTCATCTGGTAACTTTTGGTGGAATGGCTAGTGCCATCTCTTCCCCAATTATAGTTAGATTGAATTGTAAGCACACCCTCAACAAAACATTTATGTTCTGATTCAATAGGTTGCTCTAATCACAGGGGAAGACATTTTTGTTTTTATTAAGATACTGTTGAATCTGATGTCTTAAATGTCTACTAAGGTGCTTTATTATTTGCATTGGAATCTGGATAAATATTGACTATGCTTCCGTTTCTCGTATCTGTAAACTAGTTTATGACTGGTATCGATAGATTTCTGGTTTTCAACCTATCGACTGTACTTTTAAAAAGCATCATCAAATTAGGCCATTAGACTATAGTATGTTATTTCGGATGCCCACTCGATCACTGAACTATATGTGATTTCCACAGGTCTATACTGTTCATTTCAAGTGCAACAAAAAACACTTGCGTGAATATCCAAATCTGTTCAATTACACCAAAGACATATACCAAATTCCCGGCATGAGCAGCACGGTGAATATGGCACACATAAAGAAGCACTACTACGGAAGCCATCCTTCTATCAATCCATTTGGGATAATTCCAGTTGGTCCCGGTGTAGGTTATTCTTCTCCGCACGACAGAGAAAGATTTGGCTCTTAGGTTTCCGCCTAAGTTGGTTCATCGTTCTTATGAAGAAGTTACCTACCTATGTGGTTGCTCATGATGATCAAACTTTCTGTTGTACTTTTCGGACATCTGCGTTTCTATAGAATCGTATATCAGGCTGGTTCATCGAACTAATGATGTAATCAAATGCAAGTGGATTTGGCAATCTTAAAAGTGTATTAATTTATTTTCGTGTTCTTCTTGCTCATGTGGGACAGTTCAACAAATTTGTTTGGGTACGTATTGATGAACCAAGGTATAGATTGGCAGTGGATTCCATGATATCAGGATTGCAATGTCTGCACATGATATCAGTTGCCAATGCAGCAATTTGCTGCACCTGAGAACATTCACATGGCACACAGAAATGTCTGGGGATGAACCGTGACAAAGGCTAGGAAACACGGGACGGTCCGTGGAAGGGCAACGTGATGGCATGTGAAGAGATGAATGCTGGAAAAGCAGTGATGTACGCCGAACAAGAAGCATCGTTCTCGTCACAGCGGTGAGGAGACCCAAAGGGCAAAAAGAAGAGTCGGTCCCTCCTTTTTGGTTGCACTGTGGCTCGCCGGAGGGAAGAGAGGCGAAAAGGTCCGTTAAGCTGACGTGCCATCGGAGATGCGACGGAATCGGGACCCAAATCGTGTCACGAGGCGTTTCTCTGGGGCCCACTTTTCGCGATCTTGTCGGGCTCGCCCAAGAATCCAAGCCAGCGCGACCACCGACACGTAGGCCACGTGGAGTATGCGCCGCTCGTAGGTCTCGAATAACATGTTTCTGACCGGGTCCCACTCCGGGCCCGGTCAGGGAGCTTGCTTTCTTATCCCCCATCATCGACAGCTCGCTCTGGCTCTCGCTTCCACGCTGAAGAAGACGACCAGGTTCGATCTCCTCCCTCCTCCTACGGCCAGCAAACAGAAGGGGTAGAGAAATGGCAAGAGGAGCCGCGAGAACTCCCTCCTTCGTCTTCCTCTCTTTTGTGCTGCTCCTGATCTGCTTCGCCACAGGTTAGCTCGTGACTTGCTTGATCCCTTAGCCGCTGTTTGTCGCCATCTTCTTCTGATCTCTGCTCTAAACCTTGTGATGACAGGGGGAATGCAGTCGGTGCAGGGGCAGGTAACACCGACGGACCTAATTATGCGCCTCACTAACTGTAGTTGTTCGGCATTTTGCTTCCCGAACTGTGCTCGTCTTGTCCATTCCACCCCATGTCATGGAAGTCGATGCAGACGTTGTCGTTGCTTTGTTGCAGAAAACTTGGTGCGTAGCGAAACCTTCGTCGGACGAAGCAACTCTTCTGGGAAACATCAACTACGCCTGCTCTCAGGTGGACTGTAGCGTGCTGCAGAGGGGCCGCACGTGCTTCTACCCGGACAACCTCATGTCCCACGCTTCCATCGCCATGAACCTCTACTACCAGTCCAGAGGAAGGAACCCGTGGAACTGCTTCTTCAAGAACTCCGGCCTCGTGGTCGCCACCGACCCAAGTGAGATCTCCGATCATGTGCCCCATTCGAACGACACCCGTGTAGATCTCACACACATTTGTTCTCTCTTACCTTTTGCAGGTTATGGGAGCTGCGGTTATGCCTGAACCCCAACCAAGAAGACAACACCGAAGAGTGGCTTTCTGCATTGTTATGATGGATCTGATTCTGGTTGGTCGTAGTGAGAATTTGTTGTTGTCTTGCTATTAGAGAAACCTTTAATTGATTCCAGGATAAATGTAGCACATCTTGCAGCATTTCTTCCACAATCAAACTCTGCATGCATTTAGAAGTTTTCTACCGGAGGTATGGATGTCATGTGGGATTCAAAGAGTTCGTCTGCGAGGGTTGCAGCTTTCACGTGGAAGAAAGATAGGGACATACACTGCACAAGGTTTTACTAAGTGACTCGACAAAAGCGTGATGCAAAGCTGCCTATTCGACTAAATAATCCATTCATTCATTCATTCATTCGTGCCCAGTAAGCTAAGCTCGAGTCTTTATCATCCAAGTAAACAAACAAAAAAAAGATCACCTTCGAGCGCTCCTGCACTTGAAATCCTACTCATCATGAGGAGCGAAACATAGGAATTTATCTCATGATTCGGTACTATAAATCTAGTATGATCCACCTGAAGACAAGCTTCGCACTGTTGCCTACATGAATTCGAAGGACGGAATAGGTGGCACGTACAGAACACGGGCACCGACAGCTTCGCTTCAGGCCAAGCAATCCTGAGCTGGATCGCCATCAAGAAGCGTGCGAGTCTCACTGTGGAACGAGGTCGTTCGGGCTGTGTTGGAATGCGACAGTTCGCATGTGATCTGAGAGGACCGAGATGTACAAAACACTAGAATATGTAGTTTGGGCATTAACTTTTATCTGATACCCTTCGGTAAAATATTTCTCGATCATGAATATGTATCATAAGCACAGCAATTAAGTTATAATTCTAATGCTCAGCTACAAGCAGCAGACTTGAGCAAAGGATTTTAATTCGAAATGCAATATTATCTTATTTCAGATTTTCTCATTGCCATTCCATGAAGCTGAAGATAGATGAAGTGATAACCTTCTCACCAAGAAGGAAGACAAACTAGGATGTACAAGAAGATGACAGGCAAAAAACACTCGAGGTTGTGACAAGGAAACTGCAGTTAGGATTAGAAAACGATCGAGTTTGATATAAAGTATCGTCTTTCCGATGCCTAGTCGAGGTACTTTGGAAAACAGACTCCTGTCATTTGGTCATGGAAATTAAATTACTCAGTGAAGAAGGATCACGAGAAGTTTTCCTTCCATTCCTCTGGTAAAGATGACCCAAATACTTGGGATAATGTTAGCTTCTGCCTCTTCGTGAGTTTGTTGGGTATTCCGGCCACCGAAATCCCTCTCTTGAGTGACTCGCGCCCATATTCAACAGATTTTCTTCTCAGAGAGCACAGCAAAGCAGATGGCTTGGTTACGATAACATTGTCCTCTGCACCAGAATCAGGTTCTTCGCCTTCATTTGATGAGTCCTGTACCTCTTGATTGTCATCCTTCTCGGTCGTAGTTTCTCCTTCTCCTGGCACGGTCCTTTCGGTTTCTTCTAGCCTGCTGATTCCCCACCATTTGAATGAAGTTGATGATAGACCATTTTCTGGAAAACCATATTTGAATTCGTCCATGAACGTAGGGATGTTTTTTGATTGGTTTTGATGGAGCATATTTGGCCATCCGTTTTGAGTAAACCTACTTCCTTGCAGTTGCGAAACATGCCCTGGCATGGAAACTCTCTGCATTTTGGAAGATTCTTGAGCAGGGTTCGGTGTTCTGTTTCAAAATTCAAAAAAATTGCATTAGGCAAGGCTTATAGGAGCAAGCAAAGAATTAAATTGTTACTTGCAAAAGAACCTACACTATGACGTCCAGCATCGACAAACCACTGATGTATGTATTCACAAATAAAGTGCAAATTATCTATCAAATAACTAAAGAAGACCATGTTTGAACTGCACAGATGACGACCAATTTTTCTGCTTCTTGTAGTGTCATTAATATAAGTTAATGATGAACACAGATTCAACAAATTTTCCATATAGGAGAAAGCTGATGTGTTAATATGTTTGCCTTCTCTGCGTGCTTTGCAGACCTCAGAAATCCCTCTAGAAATAACGTTGGTTCACTTTTTTTTATTGAAATAAAGCTGACATTCTTGGTTTTTTAAGGTCTGGAGCACAAGTAGGGGCTCCTCGCCAAGTTGTGTCTACCTCCAACATGCCGCCTCCAAATATGGCAAAAGCATGAGACATGTTCGACTCTAGAAATATTATCTTAGTATATGAATTCATGCTTCATAATGCCTCCAATATTGCAAAAACATGAGACATGTTCAACCCAACAAACATTATCTTGTATATGAATTCATGTTTCATTAGTGATCATCAAATCGTGGTGCATCTAGCATAGCAGCAGAAATATCTGTTTACAAAAAAAAAGGAACAAATAAAAGACAAGAAAATTGAGAGTTTTATCCTATTGCACAAAGATAGATCTCTTCAGTTCAAAAAATAATAGAAAAAGAATATTCTTCTTCCAGTAATAATTCTCTACATCAAAGCAGTTCAGCTTAGGTCATCAAGCCCCTCTTTTCACAGAATAGGATGATTCACATTATTTCTGTATCATTCCGAAAGGAGCAAGTACTGTATTTATAACAAAATTCCTTATGCACATACTAAAATATGATTTTCTAATTAGTCATGGTGACCTGAAAACCATGACCTGGGTGTTATACGCTAAAGCTAGTGTTGCAGGTTACTGGTTACAATTTAGTTAGGTTTTGATGATACTTGTACGGGAAAAAAAAAAATTAAGGGCATGAAAAATTAAGGCCACATCCTATTGCATACAAATATTTCTAACTAGATACAAGCTAAATAAATAGCAAACATTAAAGGCATGGAAAATCTAAATAGGCACTCCAAACACCCCAAGTAGTAAACATTGTAATCTACGAAGATACAAGATGACATTATTTTTTTCTGTAGTTGCTAGTAAATACTTCCATGATTATTAACTGAAGACAAAATTGCCATATTTGTTTGTAAGGATCAGAGGTCAATCGGTTTCCTCAATGCATCTAGACACAATAATTAGCAGAAACTTGGTCACAAGAGTTTCATATAAAGTTCAGGCCATGCAATAAGCAATATAATGAAAGAGATGACATCAATTTTAATTTTAACCAGTCAAATGTCCTACGTGCTCCTTGCGATAACTTAAAACTGCTAAGACTAAAATTGACAAAATAAGATCATTAGACGAGAAATGTGATTATTGATAAAATAAGATAAGTTCCAGAAATAGGTGAGTCACAATAACAGAGCCAAAACTTTGTCCTATCCATTTGGCGATTAGCATTTTTATAAAGACTTGATTCACTATCACCCCGAAGTCAAAATGGATAAAACTGTTCACATAGTTATAGGATGATCATTTGGCATATTTTCCTTGCAAACTCATCCAAGAGGGCACATTTTTTGCAACAATTTGAAGAATAGCCTACAAGCATAACATTCATACACACGGGTTAAATGTTTTCTCCAAGTAATTCTATCAAGTAGCAAATACTAGCTACAGATTAGTTGAGAACTCATGCCTTCCTAAGCATGCATCGAGTAAGAATCCTGCAGAACAACTGCCTGTGAAGTTGAAATAAATACTCATGGCAAGACATTTACATGGACAAGATTGTGTTTAAGATAATATTTGATGAAGTTTACACTAAAAAAAGCCATACCTAATAAAGCATGATAAATTAGAAGACAAAGATATGGATGGAGATGCATTATACTTTTCACTGAACAAGAAAAGTAAGTATACTCACAAAGCTGATAAGGAACCAACTGGCGATGACATCACATTGGACACATCATTCTTTTGGTTAGTCTTCGATAAATCAGCTAGCTCCTTACTTCTCTCCTTAGCAATATCTCTTCTAATATCTTCTACAGTCTTCCCAGCAAGATACTAAAACAACATGACCATTTTAATTTTCACAATTGAAGATACATTTCTACGAAGAACAGAACAACACAACAAAGTTGCTAAAAACAAGACCAAATTCCTAATTATTTCTTCTAGAATGCTTTATAAATAAATACCAAATATGATAACCAAAATGATAGATAATTATGTTAGCAAAAGATCATTCAGCACAGATGTTAAAATGTAAAACGCAAGGTGGAACAGTTTCCAAAACAATACAATCACATAGGTACTGTCAGTTTGACTTGATAAGTTGATAAAAAGCAACCATCATTTCCATTGTAACTGGAGATGGATCGAGCACTTATCTGTTGTGAATTAAAGAGAATGTAACATCTGAAGGACATGAAAGAATTTTATATTTTGTAATGTGATTTTTCTACATGATATAAAGTCACGTAATAAAATTGTAATAAAATTGACATGCATCATTCCAGCTCATTGTAATAAAATTGTAAAAACCATTGCAAAATATAACAACTTTGTTTGAAATGAACATCTGAGAAATTGTGCAAGCGTCTTTAATTCAACAATCTAACAGAAAATCTTCATCTACTGCAGAAAAGGGAAAAAAAGAAAGCACAGTCACCACAGAACATGGATAGTCTTAGCGGATATAGAGGTCAAGGAGAAAAAGAAAGAAAGATGTAGAGGGAAATAAATGAAAAAGAAAAGAAAGGCTTATGACCATATTTGCCATTGAACTCTATGAAAATTATAACAGACACCAAACTGCCACTAAAAGATTATGAATCTCTAAAAGGTTACATTCAACTGGATGGAACAAATAAAGAACATCTCACAAAATGAACTTAAGAAAAAAAATTTTGTGTTTGTAGAAAGCTTTATATGCAACAGTTACATTGCCATTACACAATTTCAAAATCAACTTTTTTTTTTCGTTGATCAGTTTCTGTATATGCCAAAAAGATGGATGAGAAGAGTTTATGTATTCCATTGATAATGCAACATTTCTTGAGATAACCACCACGAAACTAATGAGAAAACTTAAATCAGCAACCTACCTTTCGATATGGCCACCTTACAATGCCATAGTCGCGACATATCTTCTTCAAGACACTTGTACAGACTCCTATAAAGCAGCATTCGCAACTGTCAGATGGAAATTGTATAATTACGTTTGAAGCCTGATTTTAAATATAAAAAATGTAACAGAAAGTAAAATAGAAAGCCTTAAAATGTTGAACTTAGAAGGATTTATATTGGACCAGTTATGAGATCTAAAGAATGGAGTAGCTGATGGCTATATGTGACATACATTTGGATGGAGTAGTTAATGGCTCTATGTATTAGGCTATAGCTACTAATTCCCAAAATAATGGAGTGCACCATGGCTCTATGTATGTGACTTATCTTTTAAGAAAAGTGGTGATCCAATTTCTCTCTTGTCACTCCATGAATTATCTTATTTCTTTGTATATTCTTCATCGCTGCTGCTGCTTTTATTGTTTAATATTTCTGTTATTGATGTGTTTATAGTCCTACCTACCCTGCAGTAGATTTCCTTCATCTAATTTCTTCCGGTTTAGTGATTGCAACTTTGCTATTATTGTCAAAGATTGATCTGTAATGTACATCACAACTGCTTGCCTAAATGAATGTTGCTACATCCGATTTCTTGCTTCCCAGTTTAAATTATAAGGAAACAGCAAGCTGCTTGCTAATAAGCTTTCTATCCTTCACATAAATATCAGAACTGATTAATCAAGTCCTGAATGATGTTCCTTCATCATACCATCTTGCCGCTTTCATGCTACACAGCTTTTCCCCATCAAATAGTACACTGAATTCTAGAAATTGTAGAATATGGTAAATGTTCAATCCTCATGAAAATATACACTCCTGATTCGTAATTCCATGCCCATGCACTCTCTATCACTCTATGTTGTCCAATCCATATGATTCCTTTTAACTTCTATATTCAAGCTTTTCATATTTATTAAATTAAACCTGATGCTTAATCACATACGTAACTGCAGATAAATGGAATGCAGTAACCAACCAAAATAAATGCTCAGCCATGACAATGTAAACACAATTTTATTCAACCAAGAGAAAAATCTAACGAACGACAAGTGGCCTCTATACCATTTGGAACAACAAGTCAGTAGCAAGTTATCGAATTCTCATCTCCAGACTTTAGGTATCAGTATCAGCCCAAGCTTGAACAACAAATCTGCCAAAACCTTGTCTACTGCAGTTGTACATTTTGCGCTTTTTGGTTTCCATTAGTGTTCCCAAGGTGAAATTTATTTTTTCTTTGTGCTAATTTCATAGTTTTATGTTGAGCCACAATAGTAACAGTATGCTTGAAAGAGAATGAGAACCACCCTCATTCTAATGAAGGTAAAGTGCACCACAACCGAGTTCCTCAAGAGCACTCACAGAAATCCAAACAAACAAAGCCACCCGCCAGATCCTAAATCCAACCGCAAAGAGAAATAAATAGACAGAAAATCACAATAAGAAGCGGGAATCGGGGGATCTTCAGGAGGGTTCGGGTGTGGTTACCGAGGACGGGGGCGGCCTCGGCGATGGGAAGCGAGAAGAGCTTGGAGATCTCGTCGAAGGTCAGCGTGCCGCTCGGTGGCGGTCGTGCTTGCTGTTGCTGTTGTGGCCGAGGAGACCGAGAGCCAGAGGCCTCCAACCGTTGGGGCGCGGAGGTCATTTACAACCCAATCAATAGATCCTAACCCAACCCAAATCTGAATCTGCTGTGCGAGGAGGACGAAGCAGCAGGGGGCGGATTAGGGTTTGGGCTTGGGGGGTTAATTTTGTGGGTTCATGTGGATTTCCGGGGTGCGAATAAACAGATCGGCTCGATTCCTCCGCCTCCGATTTCTAGGGTTGGGCGCAATATGATACCTGCCCAAAAAGGCATACCTACGTGAATTATGTACGTCCGTGCGAACCACATGGTCTTTCTTTTCTTTACGGCATTTTACACACACATATATATATATATATATATATAGACTGAACTTTCATCAAATGATGCCTCCTAATTATGATTTTTTTTATTATTTTAATAAAAATATATTTTTTTTTTCGTTAGAAATATTTGATCGTAAAGTGGTAAACATTGCTCGTCCTTCCATGTCATCTCTATATAATGTCATCGATGAGCAACAATACTCTCCTCCTCCTTCAGTCGTCTATGCAATGCGAGTAAAACATAAGTGAGCAAAGAAAATGTTAATAACGATGCATGAAGTGTTGTGATAAATAATGAACATTATCTTTTATACATTCATGAAAGTGTAATCGTTGCTACGATACAATGGTAAAAATGAACAATGCTAAATAGAAACAACATAAAAAGATGAATGACATAAGAAAAGAAAAAGGAGTGGAAAAAGAGGAGACCACGACAATGATGATCGAAGTGGAAGGTAGAGAGATATTTTCGTTAAATTAAAAAAAAAAACACATTAGGTGAAAACTAATTAGGATGGTAGTTTTTAAGGTAAAATATCCTTATATAAGTATATAAAATAATTTACATAAAATTTGAATTTTTTTTCTCTCACCCTAACATTTTTTGGAGAAATGTCTTACTTTCATTCTTTAGAATACGCAATAAAGATTTATTGGAAACTTTGGACTGCTAAAAGTATTTGTATTCGTCGCCAACCCCAATAATAAGTAGCTGTCGTCGCCCTTTGGTGATCCCAAATCATATGCTCCAAGTACTGAAATATCTCAATCCTCGCTGTCCTCTTAATAATTAAATCCTAGAAGGTTTGGAAGAACCGAAAGCAGCAAAAAACATCACTGGCAAGTTGGAGTTAGTCATGCCAAATGCTTTTGTCTGATGCTGATAATTGCAGATGCCCCTTTCCCACTTCGAATCAAGAAGGCCGCATTAGATCTACAACTCATTCTTCTCTGGTGAGAAAACTCGCTATCAGAATCCCAAGGAAAATATGCTCACAAACTTTCAAGCTTTCAAGCTCAGACCACACAGTTCGTACCCTTGCCTTCTCGATGTTCACCCCGGCGAGGACGAGAGAGACAACTGAGATGCCACATATCCAAATGGAAGCACCCAAAGCTCTGAGGCCCACCATGGTTCTTGATGTGCCATGGATGGCTCCCGAGCCACCTACGAGATGGATACAAAACCTTTGTGGGCAGACGACGACGCCTCAACAAAACCCATTAACTGCGCGAGAAGATGCTATACTGACACATACAGTACAATAATGACATGACGGAGTTACGCACCGATTGTTCATTCAGCAATGAATTCTATCACAAAACTGGAAGTCCTATCAGTGAGGCATTCAATCGGAAAGGACTGCTGTTGCGTTCATAACTTACTGAGTCATTGTGAACTTACTAATGCAAATTTAAAGTACGTGCTGTGGGAAGCCATTTCTGTGTATGTGTGTATCTGTTGATAGAATGGCTTCGTTATTCGTTGAGATGATGTACATACTACGTAAAAGGTGGCACACTAGTAAGCTTATTAGCTCTTACATCAGAAGAAGCATTAGGTTTACTTACTAGATATTTGTTCTGCCGAGAGATAGGAGGAGCAGATTTGTGGAACTGATGAGCCCAATGTGACGTTGAACGTGTCTTCGGTCCACTCCTCCTGCATGGCTCTGTTCAAGCGCGCTACAAATCCATGGTGCTTCGCGTCGCAGTAATTCAAGAAGCTCGCCAGGCGTACGTGGTCGTCGTCCTCCCAGCACGAAGCATTGAACGGTGATATGCTGGTGTTGCGGGGCCTGATGGAAGGAGATGCCATGCCGGAGGACATGGCAACGTACTCTGCCATGGCGTCAAGAAGCGATCTCGGGGCCTCGCCTCGCCCATCCCATAGCCAGACCCGCGCCATGCCCCGTTGCACCGCCTCAGCCACGGCCGCTTTGACGTCGGCAGCCTCCATCACGGCCGGGCTCATCCGGACGACGAACTCGCCCGCGCTGCGTCCTCCGCGGACTGCAACCGTGCTGTCGAGGTCTTCGCCGGCCATGTAAAGTGTCACGCGGTCCACCGGCTTCCTGGGAAACGAATCGTCCGGGTAAAGGATGCGCTGCACGAGATTGCTGGAGGCGACGACGAGTCTGGTGGCGCGGTCGTTGGAGACGAACAGAAGGTCGAAGCGCCGGCCTGCGTGGGTGTGCAAGGCGGCATTGACGACGACGATCTGAAAGCCCTTGGCGGCCTCGTAGTTCGCCAACAGAGAGAAGGCCGCGACGACAAGGAATATGGTGAGGCCGACGAGAATGTTAGGATTGGAGGACTTGGCCGGAGGGGGTCGAGAGTTGGGGACGGTGTTAGGAGGAGAAGCAAGGAGAGGCTGCTCCATTGCAGACGTAGATAAAGAGAGTGCGGCAAAATAATGAGTTACATCAACATATATAAGCTTCGCTACAACCGTAGTAATCTTAGTAAGAATGCATGAACAAGAGAACAGAAACAGGAACAAAAATCTGAACCAATCACTCTCACGTCCTATAGATTTACCGCCATGATCTTATCACCTCGAAAAGCTTGACCAGCGAATGGCTCGACGTGCGTTGTCGACTACGTACAGTCGAGGTACTTAGAGACGAGCGTATTGAAGTATGGGAGCTGTCGTCGGCCAATACGTCTAGGGAAGTGGGGCCCGTTGATTTATGAGATCTTGTCTTGTGTAAGGAGCCTTTGTGTGCCGCTCGTGATGCCATGAGATTTAAGAGGGAGAGAGAGAGAGAGAGCAAAGAGAAAGAGACCAGACATGGTGGGTTGATGGCCACTTACGTTTCCTGGACATGAAGAAGAGAACAAAGTGCAGACACTTCCAATTACTTCACATCTAATCACAGACATCGCATCCGTGTTTAAGATAAGCTGCATCTGTCGGACGACGAACACCAATCCCATCTCGAGATCCAATTATTTCGTCGTTCAGAGATGAAATCCGTGCATATCCAACACAGTGTGTGACTGATCTCAATTTGAGGAAGACCACTAGTCGATGAGCTCTGACCAGTTTTGTCCCACAGGAATCATAAAGCTATGATTATTATTATTATTGACGTAGATTGGATGTGAGGTTAATATGTAAATGGCCAAATGGCATTACCATGGATTACAAAGGAGAACTCGTTTCTTGTTGTCGGTCAGTGCTTAACCTTTATGATATCTATTCCTATTGTTCGTCTTCCTTTGGTACTTAGGAAAAGTCCTCTTCGTATTGAATTCCCTGTACAACTCGATCTTCTATTCCTGTTATGTCGATATTACGTATTGAATTCCTCATGCAAATTAGAAAGGGGAAAGCTTTTTGCGTGTGGCTCTACTCGCCGGAATCTGGTGTTGCTACGCTACGGTCAACAGCAAGAGACCCAAAACACCAGACAAGTTTGGGACCCATCCATGTTAATTACATGATTGATGAGACCTGTCGCTCATGCACAAGAACCATCTATGAGGCAATGGAGCTCATTGAGCCACAACATCTAGTAGCAGTTTGCTTGAAAGAGAATGAGAACCATCCTCGTCATTCATCGAGCAGCTGAAGCTTTTCCACCATGCAAGTTTTACTGTGTACGATTGGGTCATTTTGAGCAGTGCAATGGACGCTAACCACATGAAACTAAGTGTGCATCCTCCAGCATTCACTGATTAGGCTATTAATTGCACAATCTATTACTTGCATTCGCTGATTCAAAGCATGACATGGTACTGACTGAATCCATTGTAGGATCACAGAAAAGTAGTACAAGATGCAGTCCTAATCTTGCATAGATCGTAGCTCAGCGGTCGGCTCCACTTGCTTCTGCGTCATGCATTGACTACTGCTTCCCCTCAATTATTCGGCCATTGTCACTGCTAACACTAACTCATACGCTCATGTCTATGGATCTTGATCAGGAGGATCTACGTTCCTTGCGAACGTACTGAGGTCGATAAGAGGTTGGCAGGCCGAGCAGACCTTTTCGGAAGGCGAGCCGCATACATCCTCCAGCATCCGATCGTCCCACTCCTCCTGCATGGCTCGATTCACGCGCGCTACGCGCAGCTGCTCCCCCGCCGCGCAGCAGGAATTGGTGCGGAGTGTAGCACTGGCGTTGTTCTGCGTGGTGAGGTACTCTACCATGGCGTCAAGAAGCCGTCTCGGGGCCTGGCCTCGCCCGTCCCAGAGCCAGACGCGAGCCACGCCCCGCTGCAGCGCGGAAGCCACCGACATCTGCACGTCCGCCGCCTTCATGACGGCCGGGCTCAGCTGGACTACGAACTCGCCTGGGTGGCGGCCGTGGCTGACCACGACGGTCTCGTTGAGGTTTTCGTCGGCCAAGAAAAGCGTTATCCGGCGCACTGGCTTCCGAGGGAACGAATCATCCGGGTAGAGGACGCGCTGAACGAGATCACTGGAGCTGAGGACGAGCCTGGCGGCTCGGCCGTTGGAGACGAATAGCAGGCCGAATCGGCGGGCGGCGGGGCTGCGCGAGGCGCCGTGGAGGACGGTGATGTCGAAGCCCTTGGAGGCCTCGTAATTTGCCCACAGGGCGCAGGCGGCGAGGACAAGGAAGATGCGGAGACGCCGGAGGAAGCTGGGATAGGAGGCCGTGGATGCAGGAGGGGCAGTTTTGGGGGCGGAGGTGGGAAGGAGAGGCTCATCCATCATGGAAAGCACCGAAGAATGTGATTGAGCTGCTCTTCGCTCAAATAACAACCGAGAGAGAGCTGTGGCTGAAACTTAGCTCGAATCATTAAAGAGAGAGGAAACGTGTGTCCTCGCATCATAAACAGGAAGACACTGCAGTCCATCAACTCTAAACCGAGCTACTCCAAGATAAAAGAGATAAAGCACTCGCTTTCGGGTGATTTCTCACCTTTCTTTATAGTGGTCAATAGGGCCTTATCCATGGGGCTGTCCGAGTTGTATGGGATGGCTAATGGCTATAGAAAAGCGTAAGAAGAATAAATGCTTGGTGGCTGCAGAGCTGTGACGCCAAGTGTAATTACTGCCCAACCATGTAGCGCTCAAGGCATCAGAGGACGAGTGGCCCGACAGCGTCCAATCATCCAACCAGAGCAAGCACCACCACGTGACGTCGTACCTAACATGACGGTCACCGTTGGATCAATTCGTCGAACAGCTTCTCGGCAACGCCGGTGCAGTCATCTGATCAGCCTGTTCATGACGCCAGACTGAATTAAAACTCAGCGACTTCTGGACTTCACGCCATTGATAACATTACGCACCCAACTTATAAATAAACAGCAATTGTCCGAATGCAAAACGTATAAAGAAGAAACTAAATGGTCAAATGTACAGTCCACGTGCATTAAACACATTCAACAAACTCAAATTAACTGCCACAGTAATGAAAATTAAGTGCACTAAATTAAGTCCCATTATGTACAATAATACAATGTTCAAAAGACATCCATTAAAACCATGTGCCTAAAAGGAAAAAGATGAAACCATGCACAACCAGTTAGCAATGTGCTTACCAGCAGACTGACCGTGATCAAACCTATACACTTCAACCTTTATTTCTTGACGTCAGGATCTTCCTATCTGTACAAAAGAAGGAACAGGGACTTATATCCCTGTTTCGATTAATGGAGCTGATGATGCTTTGGTGCATCCGTGGCTGCAAAAGTGGACACACCCTTGAATACAATTGCACCTGCAGTTTCCTTGCCCAAACACACACCCCCCCCACCTCACCGTATTTTACACTTAGAATACCTATGGAGAGTTAGTATTCACAAATACGTGGTTGCTGTGAGGAACTGCTACCCTTCCAAGCTAGTTCCAGGTACGATGGTGTTCTCTGGCAGCCCATTACTGCTTCCTCGTGGACCTTCAGGTGAGTCACCCACTGATTCAGTCATATCTTCTTGATGCACATCCACATGACTTGATGAAAAGAGTTCCTGCAAAACCTTCTCATCTATTAGCAATCGTATCCATTAAATGGGAAACAAATCCTAAAGGTTGATCAACAAAGAAAATCTGCAAGAAACGGAGTAACCACATTTTATCTTTGACTTCATCATGATCTAGGACAGCGAAAACTTAGACATACGAAACCGCAAAATCACATGTCAGAAAAGGATGAAAAATAAGTTTTACCAACATCTAGATCCAAATGAACACGAGTAACACTAACAGTCATGTCCGTAAGAGGAATCATTTCTTTATAGACACCAGAAAATCAACCCTTGGCTCAAGGGATATAAACAAAGATTTAATAATATTCAGTCATCGAATACTATTTTATTTATTTGGTAATTTCAGCCACTAACTGAGTTTTTATGGAATAAGGAAACAATACAGAAAGTCACAAAACAGAGCCACGGAAGCGAGTTAAACAATTTTTTTGCATGACTACCTGCATGAATATGTATGCAGTTACACCTCAACAGCTCTTGCACAAACAGCTTATACGCGACCAAAAGCAAAGGACTAAATTTTGGCCGCAGCATGTGTCTAGTAACATCAATCATACTAACATCAAGCATTCAACACAATATTGACTATCAGAAAAAGACAAAAAAAAAAGCTCCTTCATATTCAATGCACCGTCCAGGACATCTAATCATTAGTTAGATCCTGGTGAACCCTAACACGCATAAGCTGAACATGTGAATTTATTAATTAACGACATCGGACATTCTCTGGTAGCTTTAACAAATTTGCTTATCAATCAATTCAATGCAGCTTATACACATCCAGTATACTAAGCTACTTCATAAGAATCCCAGAAACTTATTGATCTTTTACCTGATAACCAGCCTCCGCTCCCTCAGAATAAAAAAGAATGGGGCGGCATCTCTTATCTTCATTCATCAAGCTAGAGTTCTGGAAGTGGGCAACAAGTGCAGCTCTACCCTGGATTCTTGCATATGCCAGAGAGGCAACCTTCTCACTGTTAAACTTCTCCCATTTCTTCCCATGGAATGCCTGTTAAGTGTATAAAAGGGGTTTAGCAAAGCTTCCCAAGTTTACATGGTTTTGTTATTTGGTTGGCCTAGTTTACACTTCAAAACTTCTGTCTCCCAATCATAAACATTTCAGAAAGTAGACCTAACAAGAACTGAATCAGCAAGTAGGGAAACAAAACAAAACCAAACCTCATAAAAGGATATTATGTGTGCAGGAGACACCACGTTTATAAATGCATAACCCACATTGCATTTATTCTGCACAGATAAAATCAAATTTTGATTTAGCTTAAGATACTATTATGAAACCACCATTGTTTGAATTTTGAGCAAATTACCTTAAAATCTATTGGCAAGTACAAAAAGTCGTATGTGCCTTTGTGAGTTTCATCTATTGCAGCTAAAAGCATCTTCGAGGTGTACCTGGAAAGCAAGTAAAAACCAGATTAGGTTTATGATCCCATATAATTGGCAACGAATCATGATATTTGATAATTTTTCCAAAGATATACTTATTTGGAATGTTTTTTATCATTATCGTTGTTCGAGTGTCTTCCCCCTTAATTATTTTGTCCAAGTCAAGCTGATACAGCCTCTTGTCTACTTGACCACCATGGTTGTCAACTCGCCGACTGCGGTTCCGATCAACTAGACCATCAATGCCGATGGAACTTAGACCAGAATAAGGAGGACTGCGAAAGAGCACAGGTCCAAATCTCTGAGGAGGCATCATTCTCATATTGGGTGAACTATTATCTGGCATGTTTCCTGACATTATGCCTTGATTCATAGTGGCCTGAGGAGTTGTGTTCATAAGTAAACTGCCACCATTTCGGTTAATCCCAGTATTTCCAAATGCAACTTGGTTCATGAAGGATGTCTCTGGTGACTCGGGAAAATATCCATACTGCCTCTCGAAAGGAACAACAGATGGAGCTGATCCAACAGGATGGTGATGCTGACTGTGTGATGACCCAGTGAACGAGCCATGATGGCCTGAATATAGAAAGTTTTGCCCTTGCCCTTGTCCATTTGACATGAATGAATTTCCTGTAGCCCTAGACTGCCAAGCAGAAGACTGCATATTATCTGTGTAAGAAGCCGAGCTACCCCAGAGAAACTGTGGGCCAGTTAGAGTTCCAACTCCAGATGCATTCGATGTAGAAGGACCAAAAGAAGTTAAATTTCCTAGAGTTGGGGTCACCAATCCATGACCATGATCTGGGAAGGAATGAGATTGCTGATATCCACTTCCATGTATGGGACTCCCACCAGAAATTACCTGATCAGCATGGCTGGCCCTATTTTGGTCCTTTCCGATTGGTGCAATCTTAGTGGAAGTTGATATCATTGGAGGAAGTACAGAAGCTAGTCCAGGCAAATGATTATTTTTAATGGGGCTCATTGCTCCCCCACTAGGGGACTTGCTAAGAACTTGTAGTGGACTGTTATCATTTGGACTACTGAATTGTGCCCATAGACCTGTCATTCAAGAGGCACCCAGTTCAAATCACAAAATATGGCAAATGTAAAATATGGTGTTAAGAGTTGAAAAGAAAAGGCAAAGATGAACACTTGTATAAGACAATATAAACACAAAGATACACATGAATTTAGGTGCGTGTTACCCAAGTATACCTGGTGGTGAATTGGCGATAGGTGATCCCCCATGGTGCCGATAAACTCTGGTCTCATCGTGTTCTAGCTCATGAGTCAATTGTTGCATTAAGCTGTTTAAAAGATTGAGCTTTTAGCACTTCAGTACTAAATAATTCCAAAAAGAGTTTATGGAAAAAGCTACCCATGACAATAAGAAAACAATAAACCATCCAAGAATGAAATATATGCAAATTTAATGTAATAGTGCAAATTAGAGTGGAAAAAAAAATTCTACAGATCTTGTATAGCACTTCTCTCCAAGAATGAGATATATGCAAACACTAAAATCAATGTACATACTTCCTGCGAGCTCCACCAGGGCGGCTTGGTTCTAGCTTTATTCGCTTCCCAGCTATGTCACTCTTGTTCAATGACCGCAGGGCAGCTTCTGCTGCTCTGACATCATAAAACTCAATAAATTTGTGGTGCCGCTTGTGAGGAGTCTCCCTTATCTGCTTCAAACAGTAAAAAACCGACACCTTTGCATTAGCCTCAGGTGACTGGTAACCTTATGTGAAAAACGATCTCTGGGATTAACAAATATAAATAAAACTTCTCACCTCTTTAACTTCTCCATAGGCACCAAATATTTTCCTAAGGTCCTCGTTAGAAACGGAAGGATCCAAATTAAATATCACGAGAGTTCCTTGATTCATATCTTTGTCTGTTGGGTTATCCTGAAAATTACTAGAACAGATAATGACCAAGTAATAGAGAGTAAAATAGGTTACAGATTCTCCATAAAAAAAAAAAGAAAAAATATCCATATTGAGACCTTTGGAATTGAAAAATGTATGTCAAGCTTTCTCCGTCTTAAGGGCTTGTTCTGTAATGCACGCATGGCAGATCGAGCAGATCGTATATCATAGTAAGATATCATCACAAATCCCCTGTGTTTGCATGCCGTATAAAGACTTCGGATGTCCCCAAATTGCTAAAAACATGAAGCAACAAATAAATGTCAAGAGAAAGTCAAGAAACAAAGTTCTGGAATAGGAATGAGCAATAAGAAAATTACAATTTAGAAGAAGATTTCATAAGAAGGCAATAAACTAGCATGTTGACAAAATCAGACAAATTATTAGCATTATGCATGTAACTTGACAATAGATAGCACGTTCTATGTAATCTTCAGCTAAACAGTAAAAAGCTAGCACATATTAGTCTAACCATTGCAGCATATCAATCACTAAATGAAAAATGGGTTTCTATAAGAAGTTATTTCAGATCAATAATTAAAAAAACTCGCACATCAGTTTAACTGGTTTTCTCGAAAGGCTATTTTATATCACTCATCCTACCTACATTGTATGACAAGTCATCTCTGTCTTTATTTGCCATGGCTATGAACTTGACTTTTACATTTAGGTTGATAGCAAGATTTCATGTCATAATAAAGTTACTCTGCATCCTGGGTGACTAGGATTGCAGTCACAGAATAGCCTCTTTGCTAGCAGGGATAGTACACTAACCCCGCCCAAGCTCCGGATAGCCTTGTGAATTAGGTTGCCTCTCTAGGGTTAATATTAGGTTAGCAGCAGGTCACAAATTTGTCATCTAGGGCATTATTGATCTCCCAAGTTGTGCTCTTTAAACAATCCAGCTGCAATGAGAAAAAGCTTGAACATGATAGTATTGCTGAAGATGATGATTTGGAAACAAATTATATCAGTAGGTATGCCACATCACACTAAATGTTGAAAGTAGCACTTGGTATATTTGCTTAATAGACCAAGATGTAGCATGCACTAGTACCACAAGGGACAATATTTAAACGATTCACCATGTTGCAGCATTTTTTTTATTGATAAACAAACATGAGATGAATAGAGAAAACCAACAACCAACATTCCTATATAACGTTTTCATAACAGAAAGAAAATAACTTATTTTATAAACTTAGTGGTTCCATATAACAAAAGATATAACGAAAATAAGTTAGCAATACTTCCGACACCAATACAAGTAGTTCAACATTGTTATTAGCTTTAAAAGATATACCAAACAAAAGTAGTTCCACATTGTTATTAACTCATAGAAAAAGATAATCCTTCAACACCAATTCAAAAATTTTACAACGCTTTGCATATGACAACAGAGAATAGGTAACCTAATCTTTCTAAAAATTGCTTCTATATTAGTAACATTAGAACAATTGGGAACTTAAATTAACAAGACATAAACCAGGAGAAGGAACCATTTTCACAGTTTTTGCACAGAATTCACTACATGAAAATTAGCAATACTTGCAACTACAAATTAAGCTAGATATAAGCTGAAGCAGATTGAAAGCAGAAAGTTATGCAACAGAATTACAAACACTTACCTCAAAGAGCGACCTCAATTCAGAGTCTTCAACATTACTGTTGATGTTACGCACAAATAGAGTTCTCGAAGGATGCTCTCCATATGGGTGTTCCCCAGAAATAGTCCCAACACCATTAGGAAGACCATACTGACTAATTCCATTGCCTAAAAAGCCATCAGAGATGTTTGCCTTTGCAATACCAACCGTAATGCTTTCTATAGGATCAGAATCCATTTCCATGCCCCCAACACTGCCAAAAAGATCATAGTCTTCAAGTTCATCAACTTGACTAGGCAACCCATTAAGGTCGAAATCATCCATTATGCCAGACAAAAGGGCTTCTTCATCATCAGGTAACAGGATCCCAGTCCCATGGAGGTCCAGATCATCCACACAAACCTTACTCTCCGCGTCATTGTTTCCCTTTTCCAGTTTGGAAGATGCATCAAAAGTCCATTGAGCACCGATGTGTGAATCTGCAAAATTCGCTGAATAACATAGCATTAATAGAGTTGATTTGAATGATATAGCCAAAAGTCAGTAACCATTAAAAGGAACAGCATACATTTTTCATGACGAAGTACTGGTAATGAGCTTGAGAAAAGGCTAACATCACTTGATCCACAGAGCGTATTGGATCCAGATGGAATGTCCCACGCATTTTCTGCCTTCTTTGGAGTCTTCACCGATAGAAAATTTGAGGAAACTATGCAATAAGATCAAAAGTTTATGATCAGTTTTGTTCTGCTACTGTTGAAAAAGCATGATTTCATTTCTACTTACCTAAACGAGCTGAATTCTCCGAAGTTTGCTCCATTGATAATTTCTCTACAATTGCCATGAAGAAAGACATCTGGTAAGAGAGAGAATTCAAAAGCAAAGGTTTCACACACGCAGAGAGAGAGAGAGAGAGAGAGAGAGAGAGAGAGAGAGAGAGAGAGAGAGAGAGAGATGCTCCACACTTTGTATACTACATATTTCTCGACGAGAGAAAGGCACTATTAGAGGACCATGATAAACAAACTCCATGTAGATATTTCATGGTTTCAATTCAACGTATGGACATTTCATGGTTTGTTCATAGAAGGTTTATAAGATCGTTCCAACATAAGAATTCTTCAGAACATCAATTGACATGTGTAACACCATGATTGATATCATAAATCCACGCTGAAATTATTTCTTTTAACTTCATGAAGCCACGAACCACACAATTGAATTCCAAAACCCCGTCAGCAGCATTGACAATAAAAAATGACAACAAGGAAGACTAGTGCACCAATAGTCTATCAAAAGCATCGAGTCATAAATGATAGTGCAATCTTATTCAATCAGCAACAAGGCAGAATCCAGCTAAGAATCCAGAAGAGCTGAAAGGGGGATTCGAATTAAAACAGAATCCTATTGTCTTTCGGCACATCTTCTCCAAATCGCAAAGGATAAGAACCCTAATAATCCCCAAATCCACCTATCTCTCACATCCTAGCCAACAGAAGGTCCAACTAGTCCAATAAAAAGAGCGGAACCCCTTACCAGGCGACGGAACAACTCAGAATTCGCATCGGTAACACCCAAAATTCCCTCGGCACGTAGACGAAAGCCTGGAGCGCACTTCCGCCGATTCCGACCCAAATTCCCAGCAAAACCACTGCGATGGCACCCAAAAAGATCCGCCCTAATCGGCCGAAATCGAGAACAAAATCCACGACCCAGCTCCGCTGCCTCTATTATTGCGGCCGAGGTGCGTCTCCTCTCCCTCCCTTCCGCACAAGGAAAACAGAAAGCGAAAGCGATGATCGCAGGAGCAAATGATGGAGAGAACGAGAGAGAGAGAGAGAGTCTTATTGGGTTAGTGCGCCGTGATTCAACCGTATTTTAATGGACTTGGCGTCCGTTGACACGCACCCCTCTCCCCTTCCCCCACCAAACCTGTTACTTGGCTTGTCCCTTCTCGTTCCTCGTCTCTCTCTCTCTCTCTCTCTCTCTCTCATACTGCCATTTCACCTTACATCACGATAATACTATATGCATAGGATCGATGAGTTAGGTGGTCGTTTCCCTTCGATATAACACATGACCTGTAGCTGATGCAGTACGATAGGAATCTAATTCTAATGATAATAATAATAATAATAATAATAATAATAGCTATTGGTTGTTGACGGTAGAGTTGATTAGTGTAATGCTCTCAATTAATAAGGCTGAGGTGGTTGGGAACAGTGTGACGCGCAAACGTCGCTTCGGGGATTATTTTATGGTTAGCAAGGTGGCTGGGGCGCACGAGGTTCGAATGGGCCGATCCATAGCCCGTATTGGAGAGGGCTTAAGGGACGCGTGTCGGCTTTCGGATGGTCCTGATCCGCTTGCGTGTTGGTTCGGATCGCCGTTCCCTATACGGCATTGTCGTGTGTGTGTGATCAAGTCAACCACGGTGTCAATAATTAATGGGTTCGAATGGCGACGATCCAACCTGGAGCTCACGTGGAAGTAAAAATGACGAGATCTGTACATGAGACGGTCAACCACGAAAAATGAGCACTGAAGAGAGTCGCTGTGGAACTAACTCATCATCGTACAGCTTCTGAAACAGTGGGATGCGTTTTTGTCTCAGAGGCGCTGTGGGGTCCATCGGGTTTGTCTCTAATTTAATTTTAAGTTTATCCGGAAAAGTATCCACTCGGAGCCGCCAATTCCTGCCACGCAACCTCCGCTTAACGGGTCGTCGGCTAGCCAAATAAGACCACCCGGAATATGGATCCGTATCCGAGTCGATCCCACCTTCACATTAATTTCTATCTCAAGAAAGTGTCATTGGGGACGTAGCTCATATGGTAGAGCGTTCGCTTTGCATGCGAGAGGCACGGGGTTCGATTCCTCGCGTCTCCAAATTTTAAGCACATTAATGTATTTTTACAGAAAATTATTTGGAATGTAGGAAAAGAGTTATAAATAAAAATATATATAATCACATGCCATATATATGTCTTCGCTTCTCCCCAGCGGCACATGATACAATGCACGCCCACAACAAGTGCATTCCGCGTTCACCTGAATCCACTCCTCCATATTGAATGCCATCACAAAAAAGTGTTGCAGATCTTTTAGCAGACACTGATACAGAATGTCGTCTCGTTGCTCTGCTGCTGCCGTTTAGATGGTATGAGGCGTTCTGCTGCAGAAAGGGTTGAGTAGGTTGCTAATGGCAACTATTTTTGTACGACAGCACGATGGTCGGCTAAGTACGATTTGACGTTTTCGTCATCTCTCGGTGTTCACCGACAGAAAGCCCCCCTAATGAGACAGTGTTCTACTTTGAGCTTTGGTTGGGACATGAAGTGTCCTTTTTCTGTTAACTTATTGTGACCTTTGTGACGAAGAATGGTTTATTTCCTGAGGTTGATGTATGTCTTATATGAGACAAGTCGATCGTAATTTCATGCACAATTTTGCAAGTAGCCCTCTATTTTGGGCCGGGATTCCAGAGGCCCATTACAGCCCATTTTGCAATCCAGCAAGTATGAGCAAGGAATCTGAGTGGGCGTGTCACATATCCGTCCCAGGGACCCTCTAATCGTACGCGGCGCTTACACCTGCGGGGCCCTTAGCTGAGGTCACGCTGACTCCTGCACCCGTCGGCCCCCACCACACAGTCATGCCCGCGAGAGAGAGAGAGAGTCGCACAGCGAGGTGGTAAATTGGCGGGGGTTCGTTTTGGTGGTCGGGCAATACGATCTCCGAAGAGCACAAGCAATGGAGCACCTGTCATCATAAGAGGCGAGGCGAGGCGAGGCGAGGAGATCACGCTGGGGAACCGCGACATCGATTACGGCCAGCGACGACAGCGGCAGAAGCCCATCTCGTAGGCCTCGAGCTCGGTGGTTCACCGCAGGTGCGACTGCCCACGCGTGCTCCGTAGGCCTCGCTGTCCCCCCCTCCCCCCCGGTCTCCTTCCTCGTCCACCCCCACACACACACACACACTCAGTCACTCTCTCTCTCTCCATCCACTGCAGACATTATGATGACAACACCGCACCCAAATGATGATGACCGTCCCCCCTCCACTGCCCCCGACACCAGCACATGAACCCGCACACCGTGGCAACAAATAGTGATCGCCACCATCTCCCTCCCTCTCCCTGTGTCCCCTCCGGAGTTCCCGAGCGGGTCCCCGGGGGCGACGCCTGCCATCCGACGGCTCCGATGATCCGACGACAGGCGTGTAAGGAGGAGCAGCAGCGAGAGCCAAGGGTGGGGGCAAAAAGGTGTCGACTTTAAATGGTTGGGGCAGGCAGGCAGGCTGTCGTGTTGGATGGAGGAGCGTCACGCGCAATCAAGTCGAAGCTCGCGCGCGTTCGCGCGCACAGACGCACATCCACCCCCGTTTGCCTGCCTCCACGCCACATTAATTGCTCTGCCTCAATTTTAATGAAAGCGCAGGAAAGAGATCTCCGCTTTGGAAGCTCCCATCATTAGCTACCTCGGAGGAAAGAGACACCGGAAGACGTAGATATATAGGAGGCGAGGGAGGGAGGGGCAAGGTGGCTTCACAGTCTCAGCCTCCCACCGTATCCCATAGGCCTCGTAGGCCGTCCAACTCCCTCCCCTGTCGCTGCTCCAGCTTCTTGTACTTGTGATCTCAGCTGACTCCTCTCGCGTTGCATCAGCCCGTGCAGGAGCCACCACCTCCGTAGGTCCCCTCTATATCTTCTCTCTTGCACCAGCAGCCATGTGTTTATCGTTTGAGCTTTGGTGCACGACTTCGTTTGTTTCTGCTCCCTCTGCTTTATCTTCTGCTTCGCGGCTCGACGGCTGTTGAATTCGATCGTTTCAGCTTTGAATCCTTCGTTTGCAGGACTGCGGGAACCGAGATCAGACCGGTAAGCATGCCGTGGTCGTCGATGGCTGCTGACTTCTACCTGAAGCGCGTTCGCTTGGTCGTCTTCTTTCGTGTCATAGTGTAAATCGCCCTCTCTGTTTTCCACCGCAACTCTCTCTTGAAGTGCGTTCGATTTCGTGTTTATTCGGTGAATTAATGACAGGTGAGTTGGAATCTTTGTTAGCTGTCGGGTGGTTTGGTCGCAACCTGTGTGAAGAAATTGAGAATGCACATTGAGGCAAATCTAAAGAGATACCGAACATTGGAGAAGGCTGGAGAGATCATAATGAGTGTCAGGATCATTGCTTATTCTCAATTGTTGCAGGTTTGTCAGGTAATTCCATAGTTACTGTGTCAAAAAATACTTGAAGAACATGTTTGATTCTCTTCTCTGTGTTTGAATTACTCCTACTGGTTGTCCTCTGTCTGCAGGCTGAGTACTTCCGCCAGTTGCTTAAGCCTGTCACGTAGGTTGAGAGCAAGTCGATCTGTTCTCTTCCTTCTTCCTCTGTCACAGAAGAAGAGCTATTCAATAGAAGAGACACTCCATAGCTAAGCTGTCTTTCCTTCCTCGAAGTCGGCATCGAACAGGAAACTCTGCTCGGGAGATCGTGTTGCTTGCTCTCGCCATCCTCTGCTCACTTTCACCAGATTTCTCCCACAAGCGACAGCACCATGCAGAGGAACCCGAGATACTTAGCCGGAAAAGCTCCACTTGAGGACGGCTACGGCTTCGACTCCGGCGCAGGCGCTTACTACCCTTACGGCGGCACCCCTGTTGCAGGGCACGAGCACCGTGATTTCCCTGCCCCGCTCAACAATATCGAGTTCCAGCCGTCGGAGACATGCCCCAAGAACTTTGTCATCTTTGACCAGACACGTCACAGGAGCCGGGTCATGTTCCACCCTTCGCTGGCGCACAAGTTCGGCTCTCCCGGCTTCGACGCCTACGGAACTCACGCTCACGACGCCGGCCAAAGTGCGCACAGGGATCACGACGAAGAGACAGAGGACATCGACGCGTTGCTGAGTTCGGAAGAAGGCGAAGACGACGACGTGGTGAGCACGGGGAGGACGCCGGGCAGCTGGGCAGGCCATTCCCCGGACACCGCCTGCTCCTCGCACTCGAAGTCCGCTTCTTCCAGGAAGCAAGTCTCCGGGACCGCCGGCAGTAGCAGCGGCAAAAGGGAGAAGATGAAGAAGATGGTGAAGACACTCAAGGGCATCATCCCCGGTGGCGATCGCATGGACACTCCTGCCGTCCTCGACGAGGCCGTCAAGTACCTGAAATCTCTCAAAGTGGAAGTCAAGAAGCTGGGGATGAAGCACCTCGACAACTGAACGCGATCCCTCCCATTCTTGAGGCGACGGAGAAGACGATCGAGTTCCAGTTTTTGTTTCTATGATTGGCAATGGCACAGCAAAGCCATGCTTTGCTCGATCTTTCTGAGCATGGCGAGCGGTGCTTGTTGGATGCTTATTTGCTCCTTAGGAATTGCTGTGATGTGGGGCAAACCAATGCCCACTCTACTGAAATCGTGCATGGTTTGCTTTTGTACTCCACCTCTCCTCTTCTCTTCCTTTTTCGATGAACTGATCCATTACCATACCAAACCAAAGACTGTTGTCTGCCTTTTGGAATCTCTTCTGGTAGTGACGGATGAATGTCTATTTAATGCCGTCATGGCTCACAGATCAGCTCCACTCCTGTGCGCTGCTCACTGCAGTTGACTACAACAGGAATCGGATAAGTGTTTGAGCAAAAGTCTCACCGGTGGGCTCTTTGCAAATCTAAACATTATCTTCTTCGAGTCATTTGGTGGGCGTGCAGCCAAAAAAAGATCTAATCTTGAGCTACGAACTGAAGCATTCAAGTCAGTCATCCCTTCACGAGATTGCCTGCAGGAGCAGCATGCACGATAAAGTGTACATGTTTACGAAATAGGTGCTCCGAATTATGTCACTCGACCTAATCTGCTCGAACAACCTCATGGAGTCGATATGTGCTGCTGCTCCAAAACAGAGAGCAAAGTTAATATGTGTACTACAATGTACATGGTGGAGTAAGCGGTGATGGTTGCAACATCAAGTAGTCGGAGGAAAAGGGGAGATGCGCAGTGTCGTCGATGGTGGAAATTAATGCTCGCGTTGCGTAACATGTGCAACAGATGAGGACAGCAATTCGCATCTCTCGTGCTCGGTGTATCGGCGAGCGAGGAAAGGAAAGATCAACAGGTACAGCAATCGATGGTCAAACACAGGAACGAGGAATAGCCGCAGGATGTTGACTGTCACATGTGATACACACATCAAAAAATCATCTATGGGATGATCAAAGGCATGGAATTGCGATACTCGTACAAATGAAGTCACTTCTTATTGTGATGGTTCACTGTGATCGCTGCTGTGTTCTCTTCCCTGCTCGCTTACCCGATCATTCTTCCTTCTCTCTGTTCCTACGAGAAGGAATGGAAGGACGAATCCAGGACAAGCAGTTTGAGGAAATATCTACTCGACAAAGCAAAAGAACAACAGAGCTTTGGATTTCCTTTCTTAACTTTATGGCGAGCTAATTGCAGACTTATTCTTACAGACCAAAAGTATGTATGTGTGTATGTAAGAAGAAGAAAAAGAAGATGGGAATAGGAAAGAAGAAATGAATCGGTTGTTGGTCTATTGAGCTCTTCAGCTCTTCTTGGAGCCAACACTTTCGTGTCTACCTTCCGACAAAATGTCTACTCCAAGACTATGTGATCTGAGTTCTCTCTCTACAACTCGGCGCACCTCGCCGGCGCGAATCCCAGCCGGGAATTCTTCAAGTCGTACGTGATGTGGAAGTTCTGCTGCTGGTTATTGCCCAGGATGGAGATCCCCCGCTGCGGCGTCGGCAGGATGGCGAGGCACATGATGTCCTCCGGATCCAGCCGGATGAAGTAGTTCTCCTTCGGGAAGTTCCACATCGCGCCGTCTCCGAACAAGATCGCGAATTCCGGCAGCTCCACCTTGGGTACTCCGGATACATTGTAGCAAGGATTCAGCACCGGGAAGTCTGCCACCATCGGGTACTTTACCCTCTTGACGATGGCTTCTCTAATCTTCTGATACGCCGGGTCGGCGACGTAGCTCAGTATGGTGCCGGAATCGATGATGGTCCCGCCGCTGCCGTCCTTCGCCAGCTCCCATGTCGCCGGTGGTATCTGCAGTGCCTCGCCGCCGACGAGGATTGCTTTAATCTGGACGTAGTAGAAGGTGTCAACGAGGTTCTCCTTCCCGGTGACGAAGGAGGTGTAGTTCAAGCCCGGGCGGCCGAGCAAGCTCGGGTCCTCGCCGAAGATGAGCTTGCTGCTGACGCTGAGGTCGCTGTTGCGGTCGACGAGGCAGTAGGAGAAGGTGTCGCCGTAGAGCGAGCGGAGTTGGGAGGAGAAGGAGAGCGGTCCCCGGCCGAGGCCCAGGAGGCCGGCCGCTCCGTGGAAGAGCCCGCGGTTCCAGTGGCCGCACCCGAAGATGACGTCGTCCACGCGGCGGAACTCGGCGCCGGCGCCGTCCGGGGCCGTGAGGTTCATGGTGAAGGTCTCGAGCGCGAGGTCTCCGGTGGTGTTGGAGCTGTCGCCGTACCAGTAGAAGTAGGGGCAGGGTTGGTCACGGCCGCCATTAGCGGCGGCGGAGCGACAGGGCTGGGGCGGGTCGGGCGACGAGACGAGGCCGCAGCGGGGGTCGGCGCAGCTGACGTTGCGGTAGGAAGAGGAGGCGGCGGGGTCGTAGACCGGGCCGTGCTGCTCGAAGCAGTCGTGGCAGGGGAGGCACTGGATCCAATTCAAGTCGCTTCCGGTGTCGAGGATGAGGGGAAAGTGGCGCGGCGGCGTACCGACGAAGACGTCGATGAAGTACTCGCCGGATCCCAGGGTGACTCCGGACTCGACCATGGCCATCAGCTGCCCGCCCTGTTTCGGGTGCGTCGCGATTGCCGTCTTTCGTCCCATCTCGGCGACGACCGCGCGGTGATCAGCATCGGCGGCGAGGCGGGAGATGGCGTTTTGGTTCTTCCGTTCGGTGATCCGCCGGAAGAGGGTCCCGATTCTAAGGGCGTCTTTATTGGCGGAGTGCTCCAAGGATTCCTTCTTGGTCCTGTTCGGCGCCGCCCCATCCCTTGTAGACCGGTGCTTGAGGTGGAGCCTCAAGGCCGGCGCCGCCCCATCCTTGGCGCTTGCGTTGTCTTCCACCCCTCCCTGATCCATGTTATCGTACAATAATCCTTGCTCATCTTTGTTGGGCGATCCGCCGGCCGCGTCAAGGTGGTCGTCACAGCCGGACTCCCCGGCGGAGGTGACGGCGTTGAAGCTCAAGTGGGTAGGCAATTCGATCCCGGGGAGCGGAGATCCGTGCGTCGCCGAAGAACTCCAGTTGTAGAGAGAAGCTGAAGATCGAAACGGTTGGAGAAGACAGCAGAATAGGAAGAGGTGCCATGCTTTGCAGGAGGCCATTTCCAGAGAGCAAGCAAGGGATAGAAAGAAGAAGAGGAGGAGGAGAGATCTATTAATTGCTTTTGGATCTTTGCAACAGTAGGATGTTGAGACAAAGGAACGAAGAAGAAGAAGAAGAAGAAGAGGAAGAGTAGTACGTGATGCTTTCCTCTCCCGTCTACGACTGAGAATAAGAAGAAGCTGTGAACTTTGAACAGAAATATAATACGATGAACACGCGGTTTGTTGGTCAGCAAGGAAATGGCGGAGTCAGACCGGTAATTTTCCGGCAAGTATCTCAATTAATACTATAGGAATGTGATCCAATATACATAAGTCCAGCTTTTGGTGTCAACCTTTGAATCTTCAAAGGCAACAGCTGAGGAGCTTTGTTGACTTGGTCATGGCAAACCGATGACCACTGTTCTTCCTGTGCACGGAAGTCCACCAGGTGGCACAGGTGTTCATCAATCCAATTGCGCAGGGAGTGACGAAACGGCATCGAGTTGGAAGGAAGGAAGGATGGAGCTGCAGGCGATGGAGCCGGTGGTCATATGTCGGGCGACCTGCAGCCGGTGGTTCACGTCCACGTCGATGTGCCCTTCCGTGGACGGCGGAAGTGTGCTTCAACTTGCCTGGTGGCCGGTGGGGTCGGGTGACACAAAACATGCATAGAATACACCAAAGCTGGTAGGTTTTGAACCAGTCATAATAGACAAAATTTATATATATATATATATATATATATATATATATATATACATGATATCTTAAATCCTAAATTTCTCAGCCTGCTTAAGAATACTATCAATTAAACTGCAATGATAATAGAATTGATATTGTTGATGGACTGATGTGTCGTGGCTGTCATATTATGTGGCTGTGAATTGATATTATGTGTCGTGACATAATACTATCATGATAATAGAATTCATATTGTTGATAAATCGATATGTCGTGACATAATAGAATTCATATTGTTGATGAACTAATGTGTCGTGGCTGTGATGGTCAACGGGTCGATGTCGGGAGTCTTCGGTCGGCCGAGCTAGTTGCTAAGGTCGATCATGCCCTCAGGACGGGGTGCTGACACCAGAATATTGATTGGTGTCTCTCGGTCGAGATGCTGGTTGGCAGTTCTTGGACGGAACACTGGTTGGCAACTCTCCATTGAGATGCTGGTTGGTGGCTCTTAGTCAGAACATTGGTTGGCGGCTTTCCGTTAGGATGCTGGTGGCTCAAGGGGTGGCCGCTCTCTTGTGCAGATGGCCCTCATCGAGTGATTACCAACTTTGGCCCCTTAATGAGTAAGTGAGTGCTTGGTTGGTTTGTTTTGCCTTCCTTTGGGCCAGATGCCAATCATAAGTTTTTATACTACTGTACGAGGGTCGACCATATGCGGGTTTGGCATGATGACCGATCCTCAAGGGGCGAGATGATACCTTTGTGCGATCGCTGTCTCGAGATACGCGGAACGACGCCATACAATCCCGTCCTGAGCTTTCCGGGACGGGACGTACCGACGAGCGTCTTGGTATAGATTTTAGCTCGGCATATGGCTTATTACATGTATCGCATAATTCTGAACTCTTATGCGACTAATTAATTGAACTATAATGCTTATGCCTTATCAAAACTGCAAGCAATGATTAAAACATCCACTTCATAAAAGCAAGTTTTAAGTGCTGTGTTGGAACCCATCACGAGAGAGAGCTTTACCTCTCGTCAACATAAGCAAGCCGTGTGTGTGCGCTTCTTGCGGTTGCGCTTTACCAAAGTCTCGGCAGAAGTAGGAGTCTTTTAATGTGGCATCCACCATCATATGTTCTCATTCTTTTTCTTCGTGATATATGTTCTCCTTGTTGATGCCAATAGCACTTACAACAACTCACCCACTTTCATGCATCTTTAGACCGCGTGACAGTAACACACGCTCTGCGATAAAGATTAAGCTTTCCAAAAAGCATCGGGGTTACAAAGTGAGCTGATTCTGCGCTAAAGCTCGTATTCTTTCCTGAGAAGTTTTAGTCTTCTCTTGTACATCCTTCTACCGACCTGAGGTTAGAGACGTATCTATTACTCTCGATCTGCGAGAGTTACACAAGCTGGAAAGTGCCGTCAAGCGAATGGTGTTGAAGAAAGAGAAAGGGTGATGAGTTCCTTTCCTACCGAGTCAATTCGACTGACATTAATCCCTTGCAAGATGGTTTGTCTCCCATGTGAAGTTGGAGTCTCGGCTGTTCTTAACATGTTAATTTATTGTCATCAGCAATATTTTTATTGCAGCCCTGAAATTGGAGTTCAGCACATTGTGGAGCATATATAGAGAGAGACCCTTTCGATGGGCGTAAGTTTCGGGTTGGATTAGTAGTGGGCTCAGCTTGGCCCGTTAATTTCCACTTGCGTTCTCGCACGAAAGAGGGTCCACCCCGTTGTTTACCCACGCTGACCTTTTTCATTTACGCGGGACCCACTAGAAAAAGAACAGATGAGGAAGGAATAGGGTTGCGTGTCCACCGAGTAGAAGCGGATGGGTCAGTTCTTCTGTCGGTGGCGAGTCGTTGAAACCGTCGTTAGAGATTACGACGGACGTGGTTTTCCTACCCGTTTCCGGAGTACCTGGCTTATCCACGTTTCACTTGATTACTGGTTTTTTGTGGGTCCCAGAGCTGCGAAAACACTACGTGCCATGAAGAGGCAGGTAGGGAAGTGGGGTAATCGATCAACGAGTGCCAGAAGTGGCGTCTGGCTCCGCGAAGCCACATCGCGCGTTACCTGAAATAACGCAATCGGGGAAGTCTAAATCAGGGCGGGAGGAAGAGAAGAAGATGAAAGAAGGCAAAAGGGGAGAGGAGACGGAGAGGGGTCACGACAAAAGAAAGGGGAGGGGGGAAGATGAGCGAGGAGAGCAAGGACAAGCCGCAATGCAGCACCTTCCATGGCGCCTCCGACCACGCCCAGCCCGCCAGCATCGGCTTCCCCCTGCCGGTGCCGCCGCCGGGCCTAACAATCGCCCATTCCCCCTCTCCTGCCTCTCCGGCCGGCTTAACCGCCGCTCAACCTCCCTTCCCTGCGCCTCCGCAGCAGCCGTTGCCTCCCTCTTACGCCCACGACTACCAGGCCGCCCCAGGTATACCAGCATTCTGAATTCATTCCGATAGATTTGCTTCAATCGTCTCGTCTTTCGTGGGTAATTGGTTCTTGGATTCGTAAGTCATCGGTGTCGAGGATGATGGTTTCTTGGAATGCGGATCGAGGTATCGGCCTGGTGTAAGTCCTTTCTTGAAGTGGTTGTGGGAATTTATGGCGGCGGAGAGGGTTGACAGATCTTTTAGGGCTTCAATTGATCGGGACTATGGCGAGCTAAACATCATTCGCATGTTTCAGGAGATCTTCATTTTTTGCCTCCGGATGGGTGGGGAATTGGAATGCATCAGCCGCTTCAGAAATCCCTTATCGATCCCAGCCAGCGTGACTTCCACCCCCAATCTCTTATCCTGCGGGAATCGTGTCAAGATCTTTTTCCCTTTCGCTGAAAGCCTTAACCACTCTTTCCTAGTTCCAATCCGACGGCATTTACCAGTACAATTCATGGACGATGGGCGAGGTGTGCCGTCAAGTTTCATTGCCGGAAGACTGGGCCATCGCTGAAGATTAGGAATTAGGCCTACTAGCTGAATATTTTGCTTGTTGTTGAAATGAAAGCTTATAGAACAGCAGATAGAAAAAAAATATATATATTTTTTTCTCAATAGAAAAATTGGAGTTTCCCCCGGGGATGATTTCCCTCCTGTCATTCACCAGTGTAGCCCTGACCACGGTTCCGGTTTCGCAAAATCTCGAACCAAAACCAAAACCAAAACCGGAATGGGCCATGGGATGTTGATCCGCATGTGGATCAAGGAAGCCTTTGGATGGTGCTGCCTTCTTCATCTATGCATCTAGAATTCCTGACTGATTGATACTGCAAAGATCGGAGACGGTGTTGATGACTCTTCGTGTATTTCTAATGGTTTAGATGTTGTCTCTGAATTTGAAGTTCGCCATGAATTTTATGGTGCATGTTTACATTTGTGCAATGGAATATCAATTTTATTCATTTTGCTTTTTATAGTGAGAGCATTGATATAAACTTGGCTCAACTGTAATCAAACTAGATTATAGGTCATCGTGCCTAGTTCATGTGATATTTTGTCATATTGATGTGTTCTAATGCATCTAATGCTTACTATCTTCGAGGTTATGCACATGTCGTTGAAGGAAGACCAGAGACACTGCCAAGTCTCCCTTGCTGCGGCTTGGGCATCGGTTGGGTTTTGTATGTGAATCTTGCTTTTTTCCTTATATATGTGTGTGTATACATATATCTACATGTACATATACACAATGCATGAACTATTTCAGTCTTTCAAACATATATTACCAATTCTTAGAACGTTTGAGGCTAATGAAGAGTATCTTTTTTGGAAGGTTCATAATTGGATTCTTTCTGGCTGCGATCCCATGGTATGTTGGCGTGTTTTTTCTACTTTGTGCCAGAGTAGACCACAGAGAGAAACCAGGCTTAGTCGCTTGCACAATTGCAGTAAGTAAATTTTTCTATAAAGAAGTTGTGAAAGTTGTTTTACCATATTTTTCTAAAAGTTTTTTTTTTTAATTTCCTCTGAAGTGGTTTTTGTTTCATTATGTTAATCGATTTTTCCTTTTCAGTCAGTAAACTTTAGTTATCAGTGATTGTGAATATCATACTTATCTTCAGTGATATACTTGCTAGATTATCATAAGTCGGCATTTGCTACGGCATATTCGAAGGTTAAAACTGAATTTGTTTTATTTTTAAAAAGATTATTGATATACGTGTGATGATATTATATTTGCAGTATAATAATTAAAAAAAAGATTAAATTGTTGGGATAGGTATTTTTCTGCCGGTGGGATGGAAACAGGGATAAGTGGTACCGTTCCTGCTCCGACCTGATTTGGTCAAGTTGGTCAAATTGGACCAGATCAGGCTAGTGCACCATGGATCCAAGATTGAACTGTATCCCTATCCACATGAAATCAAGAAGCAAGATGGTTCAGTTGGTGTTCAATATTTTACTTGGCATAGTCATCGATTGAGTCCACATTTGGTAGAGGGAGAGGTTTGGAAGGTGGAAGGGTTTGAAGAGCAATGGTTCCGAGAAATAAAATGGTTGTATGCGTCGTAGCGTAAGTAGGGAATTAGGGAGCTCGGATTAAAGTGGAATGAGATGGAGATGTGTGATGGTCGAGAGTTTATAGACGATGCTTACCGTGATCAGACATTTCACTCATTAGAATTGCTTGATGAATTAATTCTTAAGCGCATGGGTGGATCATGCTCAACTGTGCGTAGGAACCATCTGTACGTGGATCATGCTCGAGTTTTACTCATTTTGTTATCCCACCATCTTGATCCACTCGAGCACTGATGTATGCGGATTTCTTTGTCATCGAGTTTATTTCATTAGGGTTTCTATTCATCATGTGGCAGTGGCATCTAAAGATGGGCCTGCATTGAGACCGGTAAATGTATGATAGAGAAATTACAAGGTTTGTAAAAATGTGGTTCTGATAGACGAGCGTTGCTCAAATCAGAGATCTTAAGACACAATACTCTATTGTGAACCTTTTTTTTTTTTTTTTTTTTGGGGGTCAACAAATTACTTTAGATGACGACGGATCAAGTGGAGTACCCGCATTGAATTATTGATCTTATTGCTTAAACAGAGCGTACACTTTCACAATGTCCCGTTTATGTCAGTCAACAACATTACTTGTGGATAATGTACTGTATAGCTTACATACTGTATGTACAATATGTGTTTTGGATGATCAATCATAAAATCGAATGGCTGAATTAGCATGTCAATTTACAAAAGTTATGAAGTTTTTCTGATGAGTGGGGGTGGTTCACGGTCTTCCATGAGCAGGCTGCGCTTTCTGCAATTGCTGCGATTATCGGTGGTGCAACCAGTTGAGCTGACGTGTGTGTGTGGCGAGATTAATAATTAGTAATGTGTATGTATGTATGTGTCTTGTCTTTCCAACTCGCCATATAGAAAGAAATGGTAGCCAAAATATCACTCAATGTCGGAATTTCATACGAGATCATGAGACGGAGCCCTGTAAAGGTATCATTTGTTTATTCCTTGGGTTCTTGTGAGAAAGAGCAAAGGTTGAGTGGCTGTTCCTTTTGTCTATCTGACTTTTACTTGCCATTGGGGGGACATGTAACTACTCTTTATGTTCAGCCATTTAGAGTCTGTCGAGGCGTGTTAAAGCCTTCTTCTTTTGCCTCCCCCGCAGATGGATAAGCTTGGTAGGTAGATTTGATAACAATACGATGAGAACGAGTCAGCTTGAATGACTTGTACCTATCGAAACAATTACCGGTATTCAATACCAACAGGAGCATGTCAAGCTGTATTCAAAATAGAAAAAAATGGACAACACTTGGCATATATTGATCTCACATGTTTGTTTCTTTGCATAGAAATGCCGTACCAACAACACCCTCTACTTTTATATTTAACAAATACCAAAGAGAATAAACCCTCAAAACCTTCTGACTCGGAAACAAACAAACAAAAAAAAAAAAAAGAGGGGAGGAGAAGGTGGGGAAAGGTTTTCCAGTGACTTCTTTGGGCACATAAGGAAGCAAAATTATCACTAATCACATGATGTAGGAACCACTGTCTCATACCTTCAATCCCTAACGACGATGGGGTGAGCAGATTCCATTGCCAAGAAGAAGCAAGAGAAGCAGAAACAAAACGAAAAAGGGCGAGGGACCGACTCCAGCCTCGTCTTCTTCGATGAAATCGAACCAGGCCGTCGTGGACTTGCTGGCGAGGGTCGACAATAATTTCAAAAACCACGGCGTGACTTGCTCTCCGTTTGCACCTTCGTAGGCTTACCGCATGCTGCCTGCCATTCCTCGAAAACCAACCGGAAAAAAAAAGAAACCGACTCGAAACTCTAGAAAAAAGAAGAGGATGGCGAGACAAAGGAGGAGGAGGAGGAGAAGAAACCTGCGCCTTGTCCTTGAGGCCCCTCCAAGATCGTAGCGCTTCTCGATCTCCGAGACGTCGGAGGCCTCTCGGCGGCCGGAGATGAATCATAAGGGGATTCTTATAGGGACAAAACAGGTATCCTACCCTCCATTTATCTACGAGGACTTTGGTGAGGCGTCCCATTACCGCATCGGGCCGTGATGGCTTCGATCCGACCCGTTCACATGTTCGTCGAGAGGCTGGGCCTTTTCACCTGGTTGCCTCCAATAACCATTGTAAAGCCCCACCCACGAGCAAGGCAAGGATTCCTACATGCCTATCATAAAAAATCATAATAAAACTTAAAAAAATCACACATTATATATGACTATAATGCTCTGGGATATTAATTTTAACCATATTTCGACTTCGTAATTTTTTTTTTTTGTATACTCACTCGTACTTGCAATTATAATGAAGTTTTAGTTGCAAATGAATGGTATGTACTCAATACTTCCACTCGGATTTCTCATACGAGCAATAAAAAGTCCAGAAGACTTTTTGCACATAAAAAAAGCAATTGATATACCTAAGCCCACCAAGAGTTGCTTCACCCCTTTTTCTTTCCCAAGTTTCCAAAGGGACTAAGTGGTCTCACCAAGATTAGATGACCACGCAATCATGATCACTTGGTGGGCAATTAATTCTACTAAGCAAGCCAAAGGAGGCCACCCATCTCCCTTGATCCCATCATCACCATCCTTCTCCCGCACTTAACCAACCAACCAACACTCACGCCCAAGGAGATCGGCTGATCCTAGCGCTCCTTCTTGCACCCAAAGCAAGGCAAACCAAAAGAGCACCATCGGGTGTGTGGAGCAGGCCATCATTGCTCTGCCTTCGTGAAGCATGCATGAGCTGTGCACCCCTGGCGGTGGTGGCGCTGCTCCCCACCTCATTAAAGACGAGGGGGCCTCTCCTACCACCACTTCCTAGTCCGCCCTACGTTCCCCGGCCCCCATTCAAAATTCAAACACTTTGCAGCAGAAATCCCCACCTTTCATCGCTCTTCCTCTCTGTCCTTCCTACTTTGTTGGCCCAATGGTGGTTAAAGCCTGAGACAAACGCATATATATATATATATATATATATATATATATACCATCAGCACCAGCACCAGCACCAGGGAGAGGGAGAAGAAGAAACAGTACCAGTGCCATTACAACGATGAGCACGCCAAGGTTCATCAAATGCGTGACGGTCGGCGACGGGGCAGTCGGGAAGACCTGCATGCTCATCTCCTACACCAGCAATACTTTTCCGACGGTAACACGGGGAAGCTCAGCTTTTTACCTGAAAAATTTGCATAGTTATGAGGTAGAATTCAGCCGTGCTTTCTCTTGTTGCGACTGTTCTTAACAGGATTATGTCCCGACTGTGTTCGATAACTTCAGTGCTAATGTAATAGTTGATGGAAGCACAGTGAACCTTGGGCTTTGGGACACAGCAGGTGAGCTTAATTGCCCTACTTATATGGTGCTAAATCGATCTGGCCATAGATTCTGGTCTCCTGCTCTATGGCAAAGCTAGAAATAGTTTGCATAAGTTAACAGTGTATTTCAACTGGAAAATTGTTCGAATACGTCTATATCCAGCCACAATTGTATATGCTTTACTATCATCAAACAACTGGGGATAGTTAATTTGATCATTATTGATAGAAAAAGTAGATCTTCCTCTCTGTTTATGGAGTACTCCATCATTTCAACATCTTGTCTAAATTCTATACATTGTAAATATTTCATATCAAGTTTTGCTAGCATTAGATTCTCAAGTACAAATGTAAAAGACAACAATAACTAGTCAATCTAAAAGACAAACAGTAAATACTCGATCAATCATACCTCATGAGGAAATCAAACTGAGATGGAATAGCTTTCCAATATTGTGAATTCAGGACAAGAGGACTACAATAGGCTCAGACCTCTCAGTTACAGAGGAGCTGATGTATTTCTTTTAGCATTTTCTCTCACCAGTAAGGCCAGCTATGAGAACATATACAAGAAGGTAAAAAATACCCTTGGCATGTTTTCTTTCAGCTTTCATGCATCATTGTGTCCTCTATTTGTATCTCATGACCTTCTCTTTTTTTCGCAGTGGATTCCTGAGTTGAGACATTATGCTCCAAATGTGCCGATTGTGCTAGTTGGGACTAAACTTGGTAATAACATTGTATTCTTTTAATTGAAATTTATGTCTAGATAAACTTAGCTAACAAGAAAAAAAAAAGTAAAAGAAAGCAACTACTTGCATACAAGGAGTTAGATGCAACCTACAAGTTGACCAGTATGGTTTTCCATGAATTGAATATTCTATAATGCACCTGAGGTATCTTTCATCAGATAGTCAAACCATTCAGGTCATAAGGTCACTGCTTCATTGGCGATCTAATTAATGATAAGTTGATTAGTAGTTCAGTTGTTGACCTATATAACCTATTATGTGTCTGAACTCTTTAAACTTATCCACCAGTAGACCCCTTTGAAAAGTCATCTTTAAAGATAGTATGATGCTATTTCCCTTTTGATTTCAAATTGAAGGTTTAACCTTCCAAAATACTACTCAGTAAGTTGTATAATCTTGGTCTTAATGCGGTGCAGACTTACGTGAAGACAAGCAATTTTTCATTGATCACCCTGGGGCAAGACCTATCACAACTGCACAGGCAAGTTGACCTACTGCTAGTCAGTCTATAAAGCGGTACTTATCAAGTCATAAACTAAGTGCAGCATACTGTTTGACTATAAGCAGGGAGAAGAGCTAAAGAAAATGATAGGTGCGGCTGTCTACACAGAATGTAGTTCCAAGACTCAACAGGTAATGCAAGATCCAAACAAGCCTATTATGCCTTTTTGATGTTAAGACTTTGAATTCTGAAGTTTCTCAAAGTCATTATTCAGACACTGAGGGATAACAATTTACATAGCATGAATTGATTGCGATGTTCTTAACTTGAATTCAAAAAAAGAGGAAAAATAGGATGCTCGTTTCTATTGGAAGGACACCAAGTTTGAAATGTTATAAGATACCGATAACCATCATTAAATATCTCACCTGTGACCGATAGACTTATAACAACATTTTAAACAATCAGAAATAGTCAATAGAAACATATTATATAGTTCATATTAACTTCTCATCTTTTTTTTAGAATGTGAAGGCTGTATTTGATGCTGCAATTAAGGTGGTTCTTTGTCCACCAAAGCCAAAGAAAAAGACCAGAAAGCAGAGGACCTGTTTCATTCTATAAACACAAAGGATGATGTTTATCATTACAAGAATAGCGTAACATTTTCATTTTCTCCTTCTGTTTCTTGACTTTTCCTGATGGATGAACTGTGATGAGTGCTTTAATAGTTTGTCTACGAAAATGTATCTGTCACACTAATTCTTTTACTCTATTATGTGGATCTCCTTATCAAAGATTTGAAAGTAAATTCCGATCAGAAAATATGTTTTGCGAAACAATATTTACGTGTTGCTCTTGTGCACCAGTTTGGTAAATCATTATAAGAATAACAACAGTTATTCCCTTTCACTTATGTACAAATTCTCATGCAAAAGATACATTTTGAAAGAGATCAAAATGGTGTGTGGTGGTTAGAGTTGAAGTTGTTTTCCCCCTTACTATGATTACTAGGAACAACAATTTATGATTATCAGTAGTCTACCATATGATAGTCATCCATCAATTACTCAGCTATCAAGAGAAAATTTCAAATTCTATATATAACACATCTTCCCAAAAATCTGATACTAGTATATACAAACCAACTAATGCATGCATAAACCAGTGTTCTGTTACTACATATAACTACTTTTATTTCCATCTAAGTCAAACCATTGACTCATTGAATCAATATATGATTGTTATGATTGATGAATATATAGTCTTGTAAACTTACAGGTGCACCAGATGAAAATCCAGTATTGCAAATTTATTTTTAAGAATCAGAATGGTCAAATAAGTTAAAGCATCTCATATGTCAGAATCTGATTCAGTTGCCACACCCTACTATATGCTAATCAGGAAGAAAAATGTTCTGTGCCCTGACTTGAGAAAAGTCTCTCATACAGATAGTTAGTGTTGGTGCACATCTGGTAGTGTTCTGGCCAGACCTACACCTCTTGCTACCTTTAATTTAAGACTAAGTTGGGATGTGAAACTACTGTTTAAACCAATTAGCTCAACACACATCCTTAATCTTGGACTTGGGGGTAATTACAGATTACCCTCTATAATTAATTATGATTAGCATTCCAGTCTTTATACTTTAAAAAATAGCATTGAGATCCCTACACTTACGAAGATGAAATATTTAATCTTAATTCTCCTTACGTCGTTAACTTCGTTAATGGAAAAAATCACACGTGTTGTCACTTGCGAAAAAACACGAACGTAAAGGATAAAAAAATAATTTCATTATCTTTTAAATTATTAATTTTATATTAACTTTACTGATTTTCTCTTCTCCTCTTCTTTCCAAATTGCGCGCCCATCAATTAATCATAGTTAACTATAGGAGATAATCTATAATTACACCTTGTATTTGCCAATGAATTTCTTTCTGTTGGAAGTCCTACCTCTACTCTCAGAGCACATCTATTGGAACCAATGGCGATGAACTTCACATAGACTTGCATATCTCAGACTAGAAAGACCCAACAATATATTACTGTTACACAATTAAAAAAATACTTCTGGACTGTCTACATTGGTTCTATAAATTACCGGTTATATTAAAGTAATAGTCTAGAACGATTGGTATCTCTCCTGGTCTTGAGGAAAAATAAGTCTCAGTAATTAGGTAATTAGACTGAATCCTATCAAATTTGCACGAGCCTCAGCAGATTAGCGTTCTATCCATTCAAAGATCATATACCTACATGTCCACACTTGAGACCAAAATTTTGAGGGACTATCAAAGTTTGACCAAGATCAATATATCTAGAATAATGCAATAAAATGGTTGTTCCCAGTTGGTTCATAATCTTGTCGGCATCCAAGAGTGCACATGTTAAAATTCCTTTACTTTCGATCAATTGGGTAATCCGATCAGCAGCAAAAAATAATGCAACAAATACAAACACAATGGTCAGGCATTTATGCACTTACCTCTCAATGTCTAAGTTTCTTATCATCATTTGAAAACCATAATTCTGAGTCTCCTATCTTCCCATTCTTCAGTTAAAAGAAAAAAAAGAAGACATTGTCTTAACTACCTTAATGATTTGGATTATTTCTAGGTCAAAATTCTCAATCATAAGTTACTAATTCAAGTAACAATTGGAAATGCTAGCGAGCAGGAAGATGACACCTTTCTTCCTTTCATCCATAAGTTGATCCGCCCAGTTTACGCACAACATATTTCGATCCCTCGCTTATACACATAGTTAGATGGCACAGTTCATGCACAGCACTCTCGACTATAGAATAAGTAACGTATTAAAACAGCAAACCTCAGTCAGAATTTCTAGTTCCAACGATTACTCTCTAGATTGATGGACGAAGTTTCAAGTCATACGTTTCAGGATGATATAATAACCAAAGAAATAGAACGCGAACATAATAACATAACGAAGTCAAGGTGATTTAGAAGCCCTAGTCGGAGGAATCGAAAATTGGGGGAAGAACGGGGAAGAGATTCGAAGACCTGATCGAGGGTAACGATGAAGCGGCGGAACCTCGGGGTGGAGGCCCGCCTCCTTCCCGAGCCTGTTGGCGATGGGTTTGCAGGCCATCGTCCTCGTCCGGTCTCGACGCGGCGGGATTCTTGGGAGTTCCGGAGAATTCAAGCGAGGAGAAAAGATCGGGCGGGTTTCTCCGCAAGGTCGGGCTTTTCTTGATTGTTTCGGCGGCCACCTGCTTGTTATATTTCTTCTCATTATTATCACGCTGTAGCACATAAAGAGACGGCCTGCAGGTGAGGGATCGTCTCCACCAAACCGTCCGGCCACGTTCCCTATGCGAAAAATGGATGGATAGGATGCGAAAGTGGAAGGACGAAGAGTGATGATGAGACCAATTGAACAGGATGATCCTCTGTTTGAATTGGAGAGGATCCCCAATAGAAATCTGGTTTAGTTTTCCTACATCTTTTTTCTTCTCAAAATAATTAATAAAAAATAATGAAAGAAGAAATATGAAATGTTTTAAAAAAAAGGTGGTGCAAAAATATGATGGACAAAATATTGAGAAATATTACTATATTAATTCCTACTCTTATTTTATATATTTTATTTTTCTTGATTTGTAATTATAATGCAAAATAAATTAATTGGACTTGCCAAGACAACTTTTTGCCATTTTTGGACTTGTCAAAAAAAATATATTTAGAAAGAAAAATTCATGCATTGTGCCACCAGAAGCACTTAATTCCAGCTTACATTAAAGACAACCTTGAAAGAAATGAAGCTTAGTGCAGTAATGGAAATGAAGGGGAAGGTGTTCCTCGTCTCCCAACACTCCCACCTTTCTTCTCCAAACAAAAGCAGCCGTTTCAAGGAGCAGCTGCTACTTTCGGATGACTTCGTCTTCCCGTAGAGCAAGCAGTAATCAATCAGCACCTGTCTCCTCCCCTGCAAAGTGCGAAGTATGGTCATCTCTTTCTTGTTGCCGTTCACCCTCGAGCAGGCTCAGATCCATCCATTTGCTGATGGCTGACAAAGAGTCTGCACCCCAACTCCTAAGAAGTCCCGGGTCTCTCCTCCAAGACAATCTCTTAGCATGCTGCGGCTCCTTGTGATGTAATTTACCTCGTCCGTGTTCGACGCAGCGAATTCATGAATGAGCAAGCCATCAAAGACGCTGCCGTCACCGGCGCTTGTGTTCTGGCACTCGGGCAGCCCAAAGCTCCCCGAGAATGGGGTGGTGGAGATCGCGCCGACTTGTGCAGCCTTTTGCAGCAATGCCGTGGCAGATATATCGGGAGCAGGACGGTGAGGCAGAGAAGTAAACAAGGAAGGAACGCTTCCCGTGAGAGGCTTCAAAGTGTTTGAAGTTGGCAATGACGACAACTTGTTGCAATGGATCCAACTCAATTGACTGTCGACCAACCCAGCTTGGTTGATCTCAGACATAGCAGTAGTTCCATCAAAGGCATTATCGAGCTGACCTCCATGGCCCATCCACGATGAACACCCGTGTCTATCCTGCTGACCAACCTCACGATCCATAATGTTTGGCTTAAGATTTGGCGAAAGATGTTTCCATATGTTGGGTGTCATTACACCATCTTGAAGAAGAGAATCGACACTGCCGATCGATGTCGTGTTCGTCATGGTGTATGCTGCTGAAACTCTTGCGGTTTCTTCAGCCAGAGCATCACAGAAAGCCCTATGGGTTATGAAGCTATCTCTCCTGTTCATCGAGACAAACTTCCAATTAATCCAATTGGATTTCCTCTTCGGCGAACAGCCTTTAGATCAATCCAAACGCGTAGCAAAAGAGACGGCAATTAATATACCTGGAGAAAAGGACGCCGCAGTCGCAGCGATACTCTCTCGTGCCGCAAGTCTTAGAGTGGGCCTTCCAGTCGGACTGCACGGCGTACCGCTTGGAGCACTTGTCGCACTTCCACTTCTTCTCGCCATGCTTGCGGCAGAAGTGCTTCTTGATGCCCGTGAGATCACCAAGCGCCCGCGCGGGGTTATGGTGGATGCAGCTCTCCTCCGGGCACACGTACACCCGCTTCCTCGGCTCCTTGCCGCTCCTCTGCTTCAGCTTCCATGGTAGGTTGTGGCCTCGCCTGTGGAGCTGCAGGTTTTGGTCTCGCTGGAAGCCTTTGCCACAGATCTCGCACAGGAATCGGTTGGTGGCCAAGAGGGTTCCCGGGGAGAGCGCAATCACCTCTGCTTCAGGATCTGTTGATACAAAGAGCTTAGTCAAGCTGAAACTACCATCGAAGAGAGAAGAGAGGAGAGAAGCTCCATTCCAATGTGTTAGTCATGGATGCTTGCCTGGTGTTCCTGGGAGGTTTCTCTTTTTCTTGACCACAGGAGGAAGATTGGGATCAGGACATGGATTTAGTGGTTGGGAGGCCTTTGAAACTGCTTCTCCGGCCATTTCTTCTCCTTCTGCTTCCCTAAAGACAATTGCCAACTTTCCTACTCCTATTTATGGATAGCAAACGTTGAGAAGAAGACTTTGGCCGATGTATCTAACACAAACCCTCTCTCTCGTTCCTTCGGGTGACACTCATTTCTAAGAGGTAAGCTTATAGTATGAGTGGCGTACCAGACAGCTCGATGTGTGTTTCCGAGGTCCAAGGCATGAATTAAGGGACTAATTACACGGTTTCACACAGACCAAATCCTCATTAGACTTAACATCGGTGCAGTCTCCGTCCTATGATTCCTTAGGACTACTCATGCACGTGCTACCACCATGGATGCTGTAGGAACTCCATAGCCATGCGACGACGCATACGACAGAGAAGGAATGCTTGTCCATGAATAATGCCATGCAAGCTTATCGACTCTTTCCAGATATCTGAACTCCATCTCTTTCCACACTTGTATCCATCCTTTCAGTTCGTCGGTGTTGCTTTGTACCGAAGACACATGAAAACCTGTTCGGGACAATTGACAGGAAAGCATGTGGGAATTTATCCACTGTTTTGATAGATCGTGTTGCATGGTGCGTGCTATTGGATGCTTATAATTTGCATCAGTGTAGATGACTCGGAATGCACATGACATCTCCATTTCCATCGATTTGATTCTTCTTGTGGAAGGAGACATCAGCTAGAAAAAAGCCTAAGCTCTGATGCGTTGCCTCCGGGCTGACTGCAGTGCATGGATTAACTACAATCAAACAGGTCTTTCATGTGATATCCATGGTTGGGATCTTTGTTTACTCCAAAGCATTTGGAGGTTAGCATTTGAAGTCTTGTAAAGCCCTTGGATATTCTCTCCTTGCCCAAGGCATGGCGGCGACCACTTTCCACATCCTTTCCGACATGAGATTCCTCTGCAGGGCGCCACAATAAAAAGTACTGCTCCGTCTCAAATATGTAAGAGGAGTCGGAGGAGAAAAGAAAGAGTAAAACGAGGAGGAAGTAAGCCTTGGGGAAAAGAGAGATCTTGTCACCAATGGCATGTCTGTTTCCTTGCATGGTTATGTTGACAGCAGAATATATTTCAAAGCCGCTGGACGTGTGGATATCAGCACCTTCACTTTCTGCAAAGATGCCAGAAAAGCCTTTATCCCTTTTCTATCACCCTAAGTCCAGCACACTATTCAGTCAGAGAAGAGAGAGAGAGAGAGAGAGAGAGAGAGAGAGATGAGTCTTATTGAGGTTGAATGCAATATATCAGCCCACAGGCCCTTCGCTTATGTATGCATTCATCATTCTCAAACTTGGTGTGGGAGAGGGCAGCATCGAGAGGAGAAGGGGAGAGTAGGACCAGGAGCAGTGATCGTCATGGACGGGACCTCAGAACTAATGGCCTGCATCAATGATTGCCGTCCACGCCACAGATACATTATGCTTTCTAATGTATGGAGAGATCTGCGCGAGAGGGTCGTGCGTTGGGCCGGTGATCGGTAATCCACCAAGAGAGAGACGACGTGTTCGTGGGCCATGCACTAATTAATGCCGTGGTCGGTGGGGACGCCGGAGAGGACAGCGGTTGTGGCCTCTCCGTCCTTGTGAATGGTGGTTGCAGCGGAACAGGGGAAATGCAAAAAAGTGGAGAGATTGAAATTAATTGTCCATTTTTGGAATTTAATATAGATGGGACACTTTCCAAACAGTTTAAGCTTTTAATCATCCAATTGATATTGTAATTAAGATATCATAATAAGTTATAAGGTTGTGATTATTGATCCAAAAATGTCATTATTGCATATGTGATAATGAAAATATTATTTTTGAACAGAGCAAATAAAATAACTCATGAATGGTAGAAATAAAAGGTACAAATGCATGCAGGAATTTACTGACAACGGCAAACCAGACACCCAAGAGATCAACGACGCAGTCACAGTCCCATGCAATCAATGGACTCCCTAGAGAAGACTCCCAACGCACGCCAACCCGATCCCCAGAAGCAGGACCCGTTCCGCGCTCCTTCCCTTGCGACTAGCCGCAGAAGGCGCTGTGTCGGCGCTCGCGGAAGGCCCGTCAGCTGCCGGAGCACTCTTCTTAGGCTTCACCGGAGTCGCCGCCGGAGACGGTGATGACGCGGGAGGTTTAGCCCCGAAAAGCTCGGCGGGCAGCAACACCTTGTCCACCGAGTACACCGCCAACGGGAATTCCAAGTAGAGGTTGTTGTTGATGGGCGTCTGGTTGACCCCGGTGGACACGTTCACCTGGTTGCTGGTGCTGGTGATGTTGACGGTGTAGACGCCGCTCCTCCCCGATGCCTGCGTGTTCACCGGGTTGCTCGTGGTCTCGAAGGTGGTTGGGCTGTAGTACCTCGGGAGGACGTGGTAGAGGACCAGCGACACCTGCTCTTGGGTCGTCAGGCTGTTGAGCGTGCCGGCTTTCAGGTTGCTGAAGGCATTGTCGGTGGGGGCGAAGATGGTGAGGCCATTGAAGGAGTTGTTCAGCTGGCTCTCGATCTGCTCCCCTACCTGCGTCTCTCTCAGCAGGCGAAGGAAGGTGCCGTACTGCCCGCCCTTCTCGAGAATGCCGGTGAGGTTGAGCGGCGCCGGCTTAGGACCGGGAGCCACCTTGGACTCGGTTTGGCCGAAGAGGGCGGACGCGGTGAGGAGGAGAAATGTGGTCAGGCCAATGAGCATGGGTGAGGAGGCCATTGGGGATGGATGGTGTCGATGGCTCGATGGGAGGTGATGACAGAGAGGGAGAGAGGTGAGGGTGGGGGGGCGCTTTGTAGTGGAGTGAGCGAAAAGAAGGTTGGAATGAGCTGGCCACCGGAGTTGGCGAGTGAGGCCTATCAGGAACCTTGTGTGGAACATAAAGCTCACCTCACCTCACCTCCTTCCATTCATATATTTCACGCCATGGCCCTCTGCACTCTTCTTACAGATCAGGAAGGCCAGACATGAGAGCAATAGTGGTCCTGCTGTGACAGCTTACCCACCGAGTGCTGCATCTGCCCTACTCCAATCACTGTAGGATAGCAAAAAACGATGCTTTAACTCTGGTTGTTTCCCAGTTACCAGTTGATGCTTCGAATCGACACAGGCTTGCACGAGACTGCCATTAGGTAGAATATCCCCTTTCAGTGAGTACCCATCTTCCACATGCATTCCATCTGGCACAGGAAGAAGACACTGCTTCACCAGCAATAACAATCCTCTGAGGAGACATTTCAACAGCTTAATTCGCAAACATGAGCTTCTTTCTCGTTGTATAGACGCCGTTCTTTCCATCTGAGCTCCCGTTTAATGATGAGTACTATGGACTTGGAGCATTATTGGGGTCTTGAGACAGTCTGGCTTTGGTCATCAGTCCTCTTCATGGCAGGACGAAGATGGAGACTCATGTGGACTCTGTTATATGTTATTACTGTTGAATTGTCCTATTTCACCGGTTCATATCGGTATGTTAATCCAAGGCAGTGACCACAAATACAACTTCCTCTGGGAGATGTTGCTCCCTTCATGGGAAGATTTGGATGTTGACCATTTAATTCATTGGTCGTCTCCACAGCCCAAAAGAGACCTCGCCGTCACTGGGCATGTTGTTGGCACCGTGCTGAATGACCTCCTCCACCACTCTCTGGACTTCCAGTAGTTCCAGCCTCCGTGAAGGGTACCTGAACTCTCGCTTTCTCGGTGTGCGACCACAGGAAGAAGAAGCTTCATCCGTTAGCCGAGTATACGGCCGCGGTAGAAAGGTACCGGAAGGCACCGATCTCTGGTTTGCCAGGTTCTTCCTTGCTCTCTTCTTCCAGCTCTTCAGGCCCTCCATAACCTCGTCGGCGAAGATGGTTTCCTTCATTGAAGAACCCATCTGAAGAGAAGTGATTCGAACAATGAACAGCCGAGCGTGATAGGATCGAGCCTTGAGCTTTCGGCATGGCCTACCTGAGTGACCAAGGCATAGAGTGGAAGCGTAACGTAAGCGCATAAGAACTGCACCAGAACGCCTGTCCCGAAGCTTAAGATGATGTCCGCCACCTCTCTGTCGAAGCATGACCGGACCCCAAAGTTGTACTGCAGCATGAGCATGTCAGCTTGAGATCTCGAGTGATGGAAGTTGTCAGGATTGATCATGATATACCCACCCATGCCCATGTGAAGAAAGCAAGCTGAAAGGAGTTCTGCAATGCACAAAGGTAGCTACAATAAGATCTGTAGACAAGTGCTCATTGGTATATATGTATACTTTATTAATGGATGAAATGCATCTCTTCCTCTTTTTTTCTTTGTCATTAGTAACATGTGAATTTGGAGAAGTGAGAGAAATCTTTGTTGTATAATCTTCACAAGGCAGAGTATTCCTCTGAAGCAACTTGCTCTGTTAACTCAAAGGAAGCTGATTCACTTGCAAGATACAGAGTGACCTCACCTGGAATAAGATGAACTGCACCAGGTGAAGCAGCAATCGAGGTTGAGCAAACCAGAAGTTGCTGTTTTCGAGTTCCACGCTTATTGTCCCTGGAACAACAATTGCCTGATTACTGCTCTTTAAGCACATTGTTGTTATGATGACCTCTAGCTTTGTTCCTATAACCAAAAGAATCTGCAACAAGAAGAACATTTTTTTCCCTATCATAGTTCTTGGCTTGTGACTCAATACACCAAGTTTCGAAAATGTAAGGGGCATACCACTAGAGGAACGAAGGGAAGCCAGTAGTGGCTATAAAATCCTGTATGTAGAAGAAATATGAACAAGTAGATGATTTCAGAAAGCAGAGTAGTGTGCAACTCTAATCTAATTAAGTTTGTGCCGACAAACATAGAAAACATTGATGATGTTGCATTACCGTAGGCATTGAAGAAAATGAAGAACACAGCACACATCCATATCCAGAAGCTGCAGCCAGATGAAAATGGTAGAAAAGATGTGATCTAGTAACATGTTGATGGATTTAGTAAGCATAGAGAATTTTGTTTCAGATCAAGACCTGATGCTAACAACCACCGCAAAGTCTTTATCCAGTGATCTCTGCAGAAACTTTCGGAAGTCGAACTTGGAGTCTTGAGATAAATGAACCTGTCCATCAAGCCAAACTTATAGTATCAGTTGAATTAGTATTTCCCATATGCCAATATGGCTTGCGTATAATTATGCCTTACCGCAACAAATCCACGCCGAAGAGAAAAATAATCAGCTTTCGAGACCGAATCAGTGAATTGTCGGAAAAAGCAGACCTACAAAAAGGGGCACCAAGTCAGTTTATGGAACTACATTTGAAGGCATAGCATTAGGGATCTAACTTACAATCCAAACAAATAAATGGTGATTACTCCAGATCTTCAAATGCCGTTCTCCAAATGATGTTTGCCGTGTCAGCTTAAACCTTCGAGGATCTGCATCCCTCTCAAAATTAGTATCAGTGACAGAACATTGAACACAAGGAAGACTAATCCCCACAAGCCACACCTGATTCAAGCATAAAGCCAATCCCAAAATTCTACCATTCATTGAAGTCAAAGTAATTTTTCATGTTGTATAATCAGAAAAGTGGATACTGAAAACGAGTGTTTCGGAGAAGAATAGCGAAAATTACCATTTGATAACTGATACTCCAGAGTGCTGGTTTCTTCTTCCCATGCCTTCCACCTCTTCATCTGAACAATACAAGAAAAAAATGATCAGACAAACAGTATGACTCTAACTTGCTGCTTATGATTTGCTTTCCCGTACATTTTTTGTGGAAATGATTTCTGCTTCTAAGCAAATTCTTTGTGGAATGACTTAACATCATACTGTCAATCATATTAGTTGCTACTGTTCTACAAGTCATTTGCTCAGTATATGAACAGGAAGAGTACCTTAACCTCCCCAAGAACCAAGGTTACAAGGCAAGAGAGGATATGAAACACGGCCAGCACAATGATCAATATCTGCAGTTGCTGAGTCCCTACTGATGAAACCAGAGATACTTTTCCCTGCAAAATGGGGAAGACTTTGATCATTTACATGAACATATGTACAGATATTATCTGCTCTGCGGAGCCCATAGAGGCAATTAATCAAACTCATTCCGTACCTTCTCTTGGCAAGATTGCTCCTCAACGAATCTGCCTGGCGGTGCAGCATCCTTGCATGGAAGAAAGGAGTCTCCCAGGCTCGCTGGTATGCAGATCTTTGAGATGGGTTGTTTAGCAACAGTCAACAGCAAGGACATGAACCCCAGATTCCTCAGTTCTGATGATAACACGCAGCCAAGAAGACGTAGATCATATAAGAGGCAATCGAGGTAATAACCAAGAATCAATCCTCCAGTACTCGAGCCACATTCTTCACTCACCTGCTTTGACATGGTTGAGAGCCTGGTTAAGCGTCTTCCTCTTTCTTCTCTCAAGTAACTGATGAAGGCACCACCGTCCGTATGATCAGCCATGAAATGTAACAAAGAAGACAAAAAAAAAAAAGGAATGCACGAGAGAGATGGCTGACCAGAGTTAACCGGTGAAGAGAGCGTTCGATGATGAGAGCCAGAAAGATCAAAATGGAGCAAACGCCAGCGACAGCCCAGGTAGGTGTGGCCTCGAGAGAAGCTTCCTGGTTCGTCATCTCGATCTGTCGATGTCATTGGAATACTCCCACATATTTAAAGACCCCCCATTCTGTTCATGTGCGCCTTCCAATTCCTTCATTACTCTGCTTCTTCCTCCTCTTCTTCTTCATTTCCTGCTTATGGTCAAACTGATCTGTAGATGATGAGATAGAAACGTAGGCGGCCTTATCGGCCGGAAGCTGTCTTACGTTGTTGCTTGTGGAGGTGAATCTATTGCGTGTAATCGTGTCAGAAAATTCAAGATATTAAGGAGTGGCAGTGTTAGGAGATTTGATTCGTTGGACATATGTGAGTGGGTTCTGATTTCTAATCTTGTAGCATCGGACGCTCATGGACATGCTTAAGATCCCAGCAAGAAATACAAACCTAGAAATAAATATTTGGAGAAGAAAATTCAAACTAGCTAAGCCTCTGCAAGGAGTGTTTGACCAGAAGAAAAATCACAGAATTCATTCAAAGTCAAATAAGAAACTAGAGCATGTTCTCATCTTAGAGGTCATTTTTCATATAATTTTAGTCATTTTTGATACGGTATATTTTGGTAGTCTGAACATATCACTATCGACACAGACGTCAAGTCAGAGCCCTACGTCACACATCCCATCCTGAGAGTTCAGGGCAATACTGTCTGACACCGCACTGCACGCCCCGATGTGACGGCCAGTCAGAAAGGTCGTCTCATCCCTCTGGGGCCAGTGACGACGCCAAATCAATGCACCCTCAGCCCTCTCTCGTCACAATATAAAACCCCTTGCCAGCCTCCGACCAGAAGAAGGAAAGAAGAAAAAAAGAAGGAAAAAAGTAATCCCTATCGTTACTAACTTGCTCGTCGGAGGGGCCACGGCCGGGTACCAACCGATGGAGACCATTTTCGCAGGAGGACGACCACTCATCGACGGTGAGGGACTTGGCACGGAAGCATGATTCGCCCGACACCAAGGAGTCACCGATCAACCCTGATCTCGACCATCGCCAACCAACAATCCTTCTCGAGAGCTCGGATACCTCATCATCCGAATCACCCTGCAGAAAGCTCCCGACATCGACCCGTGGACCTAGCCGTGCTGACTCACCGGTCACAGCATATCTGTTGTCTAACAATTCTTACCTCAACGATTCATGCAAGATGTATAATAATCTAAGAATCATCACATGGGAAGTATCGTGAGTTTTTTTTTTTTTTGGTTAAGTCGTTGACTTTCTGAATGAGCAGACAAGAAGAATATGGATTCTCAGCACAAACCCTAAAGTCGCCATTAGAGAAGCTCGGTGCTTTGGGTGGTGATAACGTGAAAGCTGGCTGATAGAAGTATTTCCGTAATTCGGAGTTCCAGTGATTACCAAGGGAAAACGGTCAACCAGCACAAGCAAGCTATGTTATTGGGAGGCAGAGATCGAGTCAATGTCAACGATGTACACAACATGTCAATGCCGTCGCATCGCTTCTACTTTGCTTTGGGGCATCAACCATTGTTCTTATCTCCTCTATCACACCTGGCTGTCAACAAGCTACGACTTTCTTGGATCTTAAGAACCTTATGATCGACATCATCTTGTGGATTCTCCTGCCAACTATCATATCCGTCCTTGTTTGTTTGCGCAAGGATGCAGGCATCAAAAGCACATGTTTGATGTCGCATTGGATCTGATGCATAATTTGTGGGCATCAGATGCAGTACAACTCACGAGATCAAAGTCGCTATGCAGGCCCGTCCTCACAGCTCTGCAGCTCTCTGGTGGAAGAAGACGAAGAACACCGAGCCATAACCCTTGCAATGTTTAGTGCCAGGGTAGAACATACGGTAGCATTCAGTTGGTTGACACTTCATTCATGTTGTAGATAAGACCACACTGACGATCCATCCATTTACAGTCACACTCTCTTGTCTCACCAGATGCTGAAGCTCTTACACCGAAGAGTTGGGATCCACTTCTTCACGGTAGTAAGGAGAGAGCTTCCCATCCTTTGTCTCGATCTGGGTCCTGTTCTCTGCTCTCACTTCTTGGAGCATCTTCACCACCCTCCTCATCGACGGGCGGTTGATCGGAAGAGAGCTGGTGCAGAGAAGCCCGATGCTGAGCGCCTTGTTGATCTCCTCCCTATGCTGGCGCACATCAAGCTTTGGGTCAATCACATGGTCCACCCCATTCTGCTCCATTGCGCAGGTCACCCACTTCACCAAGTCCTTCTCCCCGAACTCTGGATCGACCGGGAACTTCCCCGTCACAAGCTCCAGGATCACCACGCCGAAGCTGTAGATGTCACTCTTCTCGTTCACCCGCAGAGTGTACGCGTACTCTGCAGCATGGAAGTGAATCGAATGCATCGACTACAAAGGTCATCGCTGATGAGGAGAAGAATGAGAAGAGGGGAAACCTGGCGCGATGTATCCGCATGAACCAGCGATCACGGACATGGATTTGGGTCCCTTCCCCATCATCTCCACAGTTTTCGCCACCCCGAAGTCTGCTACTTTGGCACCGTATTCACCATCCAACAGGATGTTGTTGGACTTCACATCTCTGTGCACGATCGGCGGCATGCAGTCGTGGTGTAGATAGCTGAGCCCCTCCGCCGCATCGAGCGCAATCTTGTACCTCGTCGGCCAGTCCAAGAGTGCTCCTTTGTTGCTGTGCAACAGGTCTCCCAAGCTCCCATTCGGCATGAACTCGTACACCAGAAGCTTGCAGTCCTTGTGAGTGCAGCAACACCACAGCTTCACGATGTTCTTGTGCCTAATCTTCCCCAACGTCGCGACCTCCGCCGCGAAACCATCGTCCACGGACTGGTTCGCGTTCTCGACGTCCTTCTTCGATGTGCCCCATAGCTTCTTCACCGCGACCATCTCTCCGTTGCTTAGCACCGCCTTGTAGACCTTCCCTGAGCCGCCACTCCCAATCACATTGTCTTCGTCGAGGCAATCCAGGATCTCGTACTCGCTGAATCCGAGCTTGTGGAACGAGGTCAACGTCCATTTGGACTTGTCTGGTGTCAGCTGCGCCTTCTTGTACTTCCGATACCGCCAAAAGAACCACGCAACTCCGACGACAAAGACCAACGTAGCCAGCATGAAGATCGAGCGGAGCAACCAGATGAAGCCGTGACGATCCCCAGTGCCACGTGAAACAGGGCACAAGCCCGAGAACTCGTGGCACAATCCCGGATTGCCCAGGAAGCTGTCCCGGTAGATGTCGCGTGCGAAAAGAGGTGGAAGAGGGCCCGAGAGATCATTGTTTGATAGGTTGAACTCGTTGAGCTTTAAGTTCTGCAACTGCAGGGGTATGTCGCCGGTGAGCAGATTGCCGGAGAGATCAAGGTAGTTGAGCACTGGGAGGTCGCCGAGCTCCGGAGGTATGCGGCCGGTGAACTCGTTGTCAGCGAGGTTCAGCTCGCTGAGCTTCTTCCACGATTGGATTCCACGAAGCAACTCGCCTGAGAGGAAATTGTGGTGGAGGTCGAGCTGCCCGAGCTCCGCCAAGTAACCGAGGGACGACGGGAGCGGCCCCGAGAGACGGTTGTTCGAGGCGGAGAACTCGTAGAGCTTCGACAGAGCTCCCATTTCGGATGGGATGCTGCCACTGAACTGGTTGTCGTCGATGAGGATCTTGGAGAGGTTTGCGGCACTGGAGATGACCGGAGAGATCCCACCAGAGAAGGAATTTCCTCTGAGCTCGAGCAGCCAAAGATGGGGTAATCCCCAGAACCCGGCAGGAACCTCGCCGGACAGCTGATTGTTCCTGAGCCGGACGCGGGTAAGAGTCCGGCAGCGGCTGAGGCCTTCCGGGAGGCGACCCGAGAACAAATTGTCGATCAAAAGCAGCTCCTCTAGTACGCCACGGTCGCAGATGCTCTGTGGTATCTCACCAGAGAGCAGATTATCCGACAGATCAAGCACCATAAGCAGCGAATTCTTGCCCAATTCGGCAGGGAGAGAGCCATTGAGCCGGTTGGCAAAGAGCCGGAGCTCGATCAGGCTCGTGGAGCGCGAGACGCCAGAGGGCACGCTGCCGGTGATCCGGTTCGAGTAGAAATGCACGCTCTCGAGGAAGGGGGCGTCGAAGAGGTCCTCCGGAAGAGACCCCTCGAGGTGGTTCATGGAGGCGTCGACGCGGAGCAGCGAGCTGAGCTTGCCGAAGCCCGGCGGAACGGGACCGGAGAGCGAGTTATTGTACAGCTCGATCTGGACGACGCTAGAGAGGTTGGCGATGGACTCCGGGATACGCCCGGAGAGCGCATTGGTGGACAGGTCGAGGTCGGCAAGCTTCGAGAGCCGACCGAGCGATGGCGGAATATCGCCGATGAGGTTGCAGCCGGCGAGCCAGAGGACCTCGAGGGAGGAGAGATTACCGAGGGAGGGAGGGATGCCGCCGGGGGCGAAGGGATTGTAGGAGAGGTTAAGCTGGCGGAGGGTGGTGAGGTTGCCCAAGAAGGCAGGGACAGTGGAGGTGAGCAGGTTCGCGACGAGCGAGAGATCCTGGATAACGGGGAAGCGGCCGAAGGAGGGCGGGATGGGGCCAGAAAAGTTGTTACCGGTGAGGTCGAGGTGAGCGAGGGACGGCAGGGCGGCGAGGGCGTCGGGGAGCGGGCCGACGAGGAGGTTCTGGGAGAGGTCGAGGTGGGCGAGGGCGGCGCAGGGACCGACGGCGGAGTCCGGGAGGGAGGAGTTGATGTTGTTCCAGGAGAGGGAGAGGAAAGCGAGGTTAGGGATGCGGCAGAGGGAGGCAGGGAAGGGCCCGGTAAGGCCGAGGCCGGTGAGGTCGACGCTGGTGACGGTGGCCCCCGCCGACGAGCAAGTGATGCCGGTCCAGTTGCAAGGAGTGGAGTCCCGAGGGTTCCAGTCGGAGAGTGCGTTGTCGGGGTCTTCGAGCCCCCTCTTGGCTTGCAACAGGTAGAGACCTTCCTGGTTCAAGGACAGGGAAAGGCGGCAGAGCTGGAACAAGAAGAGCACTGCTAAAGCTGCAAGCGCCATGGCCAGGTTCCGAAGCAACGATCGAGTCTGCTACTTCTCTTTCCTCCGCATTCATTCAAAAGGAGGCACCCAATGGACGAAGAGGAAAGAGGCACCTACCCTTTCTTCCGTCCCATCGCTGATGAAAGAGAGAGGTAGAAGAAAAGAGGAATTGATAGGAAGGCAACGGCAAGCAGATGGAAGAGGGTGGGGGAGGTGGGCACCTACTTCATGCCCCATCAGTGACCGAGCGACCGAGTGAGTGAGAGATCATTAAGCCAGTGGAATGCTTTCCGCTACGTGCGAGCTCGAGGTTGGGACACTGACGCAGTGAAACCCCATGTGTTTAATTTGATCTGGGATGGAAGACAGAAGGGCAACGTAAAGCCTGTCTGCTCACGACCCCTTCGGAAGAGCTGCATGATTGCTCGGTAGATTTCCTCTGTCAGATGGGTAGAAAGAGCTATCTATGGCAGACACATGACGCGCTAGATTCTCGCCGAGTCGCACAGGCTCGAGATAGAAAGCTAAAATGGTAAGGAATCTGTGTAATGTTGCTGCGACCGCTGCTCGAGATACGTGCAGCACTGGCGAACCATCCATCATCCTCTTTCATTCTCGTCTGGAACAGTAGCTCGATTCCTCTGTAAACCGAGCTGGAGGAGACAAGCTTTCAACCGAGGAACGTGGTAGGCTCCATGATTACCAGATGCATCATTAGAGGGGGTTTCTGGCCAAATAATGCTTTGGATACTGCAACAACTGGGTAATCGAGAATGTAGCATATTTGCTTGGGATTGAACACTGAGGTTTACTCACTGGTATCACACATTTAATCATACAGCTTAGATAGAAACACATCATGTAGCACAAACCAACAAAACTCAACTAATATTTCCTCTCAACAGTAGCCTGATCATTGACTAAACACACCCACCTTTGTCTCCCTCTCTCTCTCTCTCTCTCCCTGAGAAAGAATACAAATTCCTCCTGCTGCACCAGTGTCTCATTAGCACCATGTGCCAGAAGTTGACAGGAAGATAGGAAGAAGAAGAAGAAAAGTTTCATATTGTTAGGTAGTCTTTGCCGGTGTCAAAAGTGACATCTAAGGGGGTTTATTATAAATATAATTCTAAATCCTAATTTTAACGGGTGTCAGATGAGGCAATATATTTTCTCCTTGTGATTTGTTTTATTATTTACTTGACTAGTTCAAATATTATTATAAATTCTTATACTTTTATATTTAGTGTTAATATATATATATATATATATATATATATATATATATATATATATATATATATATATAGACTGGAACTCTCAAACTATTTTCTTCTTTATCATGATTTCCATGACCTGCAGCGATTATATGCATGTAAAGGAACAAAGCGAAGAACAAAGGGATCAAAGTACGTCGATGCCTAAGGAGTCAATGATTTCTCTGAGTTGTCCTTTTTCTTCACAGCTAGCTGTATCCTTTCAACTCTGCTCTCGTTGTGCCATTTTTGTCTCGGCCTTTGGGTCACTCTCTCTCGCTCTCGCTCTCGCTCTCGCTCTCGCTCGCTCCGAATTCACAGTGCCAGTAATTCCACTCGTTCCTGTTACCATGTTAAACTTCGAGTTATAATTCGAGGACAGGTGAGAGTCAAACACAGTTATATCAGTCTCAGAGATTGCCGTTGTAGAGTTCAGTAATTGCCTCTTGCATTAAAATCAGCACTGCAAGTCTACAGCTACCCCACCCCTTCATCTTAGATCTCTTCCCTACTTGTCTCCCTCGCTGTCTCTTCGCTTTGGAAGGGGAGAAAACCACAGTGGATTCACATCCCAACTCGAGCTCCATAGCAGTACGAGGGGAGGAGCAGTAGTATTCTCGTCGATGACGACGGCAGTCCTCCCCTAGTTGGAGACTTCGCACTAGAGTTCCTCCCGTGGTCCAGCCTAGTGTAGACCTAGCCGTTGTAGACTCCATTATCTTCTTCCTCCTCCCAAGAACACGTAAAAAGAGAGATCTGTCTCGGTGTGACAACACGAAGAATGACGGGCGATCTGCAGCCAGCGAACGGTCATAGAAAACCTGTGATGACTCGTCTTCTCTGATATAGATATCATATAGATACTGCTGTTGGCAGTCCATGGAGCTGTCTGTCGTCCACGAAGCGACGTCTCACCTGCACACAGTTGTCTTGTTCTGAAGACGACGTGCACAAAGGACGCCGGTGACGGTGGCCGTGGTGGTGGCCGTGATGACTGATTGATTTGGTGCAGCAGCGAGGTGTGAATCTTCTGAGTTGGCGGCGGCGTTTGGTTCCACGTATCACGAACGTAGTTGTCAGCATACGTGCATCAGATTAAGGAACTCTAAATCGACATTTATGTACGTCATGTGTCGAGATTAATACTAATCCAATTGCCGCTTTCTCCATTAAAATCCTGCCGTGCTCCGCCAACTCCCATGAATTAATGGAAGAAGTAATTACGATGAATGTAGAAAACAACCCATGATTAGATGTTCCTTCTTTCATCGAAAACAACTGTTCTGATATGGAAAAATATTGGAAATCAAAAGGAATCCCACAAAGATTAGGAGAGGTCATGAAAGCATGGTGGGTTGCGCCAAATCATGCTTTGGTTTCAAGGTTGGCTTTAGCTGGGAAGGGAACATGGGAAGAGATGATGCAACAGCATGAGCGGACCAAACCTCCAAGACTAAAGTATGGTGAATCTTTTTCCTCGTAATAATCTTTGTTTTTCATGATCATTGTTCTGTCACCTTCAGATTAATCGTGACAGATTTATCGATCCAGCCTTTATTATAGATCCCAGCTCACAGACACTGGCAGGACGAGCACAGAAGTCAACACCTATCAATTCTTGTTGTACGATTTCTCCCAGAAACTAGTGTTCGGGTGGGACACTCAAGCCAGGAAATTAATGTGGCAGAGGCTCCGATCTTTGAAACCAGCGCAAAAGGCAGAACTAAAATTCCACCTTCATGATCGGCAACACATATCTCCTTTCGAAAGATCCAACAGGAAAGAACAGTAGCCTTTTGAGATGTACTTGTTAGAGCTGATGAGGAAAAATAGATGGTTGATGGCTGTGACGGAGCACGAAGGGCGACTCCAATTCGAAGAAAACGAAGGCTATTACTTACATGCTGCAGCAGGTCATTAAGTATCTGTGCATGCCACTGCTGTAGTAGTTGTGAGTATTAACTCTCGGCCAATGGTGCGGAATGATGTATCCGATTGAAGTTGTTGGTCGTCGTCCATTCAATGGTTTAATTCATGCAGGACCGGTTGTACGTGGTGTCAGTTAATCAGTATACTATTTGTCTTGAGGAACAAATATGTAGAAACTTGATGACTTCGAGGAATGTTGTGGTGGTTGGTATTGAACATCTTGACTTGTTGGATTTAGATCATTTTCACGAGTGTTCTCTTCGATTCACCAAAGAACACAATCCACATTGTGGACCGATGTGGACCGAGGAGGAATGGTTGGGCTGGACGTGGGCAAAGAACTAAGGCGAGAGGCATTCATAGTTGCAGTGTAGGTTTTGAGTCGAGGATGAAGTGTAGAGTCTCATGTAAATTTACATGGGGGGTTTTGATAGGAGATCATAGCAAATATAGAATAATATTTTTTTTTTATATATTTTTTATATTTTAATTTCTTATTAATTTATAATTTGATTATTAATTATAAATTTGAGTGCAGCAGATGATAAAAAAATTCACAATCAATATAAATATACATTATCTTAATGAATAAAATTATCTCTTTCATAATAAATTCTTTAGATGTGTCAGACAAAAATCAATCTAATACCAACTGCATATATCTAGACATTTCATTTACAACTAACAAATTATTATAATTCATGCATCCATGGTACATTAGTTTGTATTAAAATATGTTATGTAATATCTTAAAGGAACTCATGATCATTGACTTCTTCTTTATACAAAATTATTATTTTATTTTTAATACCTTCATCGATATTGATTAGACAGACAATATTGATGATAGAATATCTATGTTAGTCTACATTATCTTTCTTGAAGTAAATATGATCAATTGGGGTTCCTAAAAATAAAACATGATCGCAATATCTATTTTTTGGGCTGAATATCGAGTCATCACTATTACGGTTGTAAAACTTAATTGGTTACCAATTTGCTACACGAACTTCACATCACATTATAAATCACTCATATAATATATCACGATGATATCAATAATATATGCTTATGTGTCAACCCGCTATTCAACTCACATATAAAACATATTGTCATCGACTTCTACTTTGATAGTGATCAAGTTGTTAGATGTGAATTACATATTTCTTACATCTATACTTATACCTAACTAATATACTACCTCATAAATCGCTCGGTCTATTTGATATTATAAATTTTAATTATTTGATAGTCTTAAAACTCTTATAATCATTAAAATTAAATAAAAAAATTAGTTTGAATATTGAATATTAATTGATCATGAAGAGGTTTCTCGAACCATCGCACATTATAATTGTCGTATAAAGGCATCGTGCCAATAAGACGACAGAGATGTATCTGAGTGATCGATCGTAAGTGATATCGAGCTGAACATGAAGCTCGATCATATATGAAGCTGATAAGGTGTCGGACGATCCGTATCAATCGGCGTTATCAACCTCCGATAAGAACACAAGTTCCCGCGTCAGACGGTTAAAACATACGTACGACGACTGCAGGCGGGACGACACGCGGCTCCAAGTTTTGAACTTCTATCTTGTAGGAACAGAATCACGAGGACGACGACACCTTCCACTTCGATAAAGCTACCCCATCTTTACGAGGGGCTCACGAGATGTGCACCGTGGAGGGCTGCGCGTGTGGTCGCGTTCGCCATCTCGAGAGGAGATAGGTTAGCCAAAATGGAGTGGCGATCAGATCATAACGACACTCTCCTCCAACCGAACCTTTGTTATAGCCTTATTTCTCTTAATATTAAATGATAAATACAATGATATTCTCACCCCCACTTTCTTCTTATTTCTGCCTATTTGTACGTTTGAACCTCTCACGTCCACATGTAACCCCCCAAATCAACGGATGTATTGTGATTGCAAAACATGTCCGCATATAAATTTATCTGAGATGGACGATCGATGTCATCGCGCCGTTCTTTCACTTCTTCCGATCTCGTCTTGCTCTGCTCGCGCACTCTCCTTTGTTTGGTTCCCCTCCCCCTCCGAAACCTGAATCTCCCTCTTCCTGCTTCGCTGCCCCCACTGTATCGATCGATCGATCGCAGGAAGAAGGCTGGGCACGATGGCGGCGGCGGGCGCTATATCCGGCACCGGAAGCGGCATCACCGGCCTTCTCCGCCTCCGGCGCCCGGCCGCGAGGAACCCAGCCATCGCCGCCGGTTCCTTGGCCGACGGAGGGAACCCCATCTGGAGCCGCCAGCTCTCGCTCATCCACCTCGACCGCTCCTTTCCGCCATCGAGGATCGCCACCGCCGCTGCTGTATCCAAGAAGGATGGGCTCCTCCGCCCCGTGGCCGCCGCCGCGTCCTCCTCGCCGGCCGAAGGGAGCGATCACGTCGGGTGAGGTCCGTCTCCTCCGTGGATTCACAATCATCTTCTCCCCCGAATCCTAAAGAGGCAACCCTTTCTTGTTTCGATTAGGGAAGCGGAAGTGGGTTTCGCTGCGAAGTACCCCGCTCTCGTCACCGGCTTCTTCTTCTTCATGTGGTACGTACGATGATCTTACCGCCAAACCATGTTTTGAAACCCTACATTACATAAATCCGATCGAATTGCTGATGCATCATCATCATCATGAATTTTGGACAGGTATTTCTTGAACGTGATATTTAACATCATCAACAAGACGATCTATAATTATTTTCCCTACCCTTAGTAAGTGTTTTTATCGTCTTTAATGATGCAAGAGTTGCACGTTAATTTAGCTTTGTGCTCACTGTTTGGATTGGGGGTGCAGCTTTGTGTCGGTGATACACCTCTCCGTGGGCGTGGTGTATTGTTTGGTGAGCTGGGCCGTCGGTCTTCCCAAGCGCGCCGTAAGTTTCGCCGGCCAAACCCCTATAGCACGTCTTCCATTGAAATTATAACTGTACTTCATCTTAGGGAAAAGGTAAACAAATAGATGATGTGGTCCATAATTTTGTGGGTATTGTTGCCGTGTGGTTGCTCATCGTTGGTGGGAAATCTCGATTAGGCTGCCAAGCTATCCATGTGAGGGAAGCCACCGTAGGAGGGAACAAAGAGCATGCCCAAAACATATCCATCCGAAGTGTCCCACTTTAGAATTCAACGTATGGTGTCTTTTTAATCATTAAAAAGAACTCAAAGTGTCAAATTTGCAAAACTCCGAGTGAATCAGCCATTGAAGTTTTCTGTTTAAAGTATGGTTCCAAGTTCTTCATATTTTGTCCAAGATTTTGCTAACAGACGTTAGTTTGTCTTACCTTGAGAATTAGCTAAAGCTAAGGGAGATTTTAATATGCAATTTGATTTGATCTGTCTTATTTTAGCCCATCGACTCGGATCTGTTGAAGCTGCTCATCCCTGTTGCAGTCGGCCATGCTATCGGTCATGTCACTAGCAATGTGTCATTTGCTGCTGTTGCAGTTTCATTCACTCACACAATCAAGGGTAATCTTCCATGTCTAATACATTGCCCAGAGTGAAGTGGAGCTTTCCCTTCAAGGAAAGTTCCAGTTCAGTGCTTCTAAAATTTAATCCAACACTTTTTTTCTTGTCAGCACTGGAACCCTTCTTCAATGCATCAGCTTCTCAATTCATCCTAGGACAACCGATACCATTGACGCTCTGGTTATCTCTAGCTCCAGTTGTTATTGGTAATTTACTTTTATCATGTTATTGTGTGATTGTATATCTTGCTATTCTAGTTAGGGATGCTGCTATAAAGGGTAGAGTGCAATGACTGAGGATTTGACATCCTTCCTTTCTTTTCTATCTTTTGACTTGTATTTATGTGTAAGTTTGATGTTTTGCATCTTATATATGCTTTTGGTAAAATTCAACCTGATTGCTGAAGCAATTCTTTCACACATTAGTTTGGTAATTAATCTATGCTTATAAATATATTTAAAAGAGTTTTATGGATAATACCTTGTGGCCTGTAAGAATGTGAAAGATGGTGGAGCTTATGTTGGTAGCTAAAATCTCAAGAAAGCAGTTGCATTTTTCCTTTTAATTCACTTTATAACTGAGAAACAAATTACTCTCCTATTTATTTATCAGTACATTATATGGTAAATATTGTGAATTTCAGGTGTCTCAATGGCATCCCTCACGGAACTATCATTCAATTGGACTGGCTTCATTAGTGCCATGATCTCAAACATCTCCTTCACATACAGGAGCATCTATTCCAAGAAAGCCATGGTCCAGCTCACGCTTCACCCTTATATTTGTTCTCCTATTTGTCCCATTCACTTACAAAAAACCTATTTGTTTTTTGCAGACCGACATGGACAGCACAAATGTGTATGCATACATATCAATCATTGCTCTATTTGTTTGTATTCCTCCTGCAATTCTTGTAAGTACTTTGCACGGATTGTTGTAAAGAGAAAATTGTCCCTTTTAACTTTATTTTTTTTGTTGAACCATCATATATTGCTTGCCGAACTCAGAGTCCAACTGGGTTATTGGTGGCAGAGACTGTCAGCATCTATAATTTCTTCTTTATATTTAGGTTCGCTGGAGACTTATGCGAATATTAACCATACATTTGAGCCACTTATTTCCTCAAGTGCAATGGATTTGTGTCCAAACTAAAGCTTGAATTTGACTAAATGGACTTTCAATCTCGATTGGCCACTTCAACTAAAGGACAAGAACTGATGTATGTCATTCAGTTTTTCTTTTTGTTGATTCGTATAGTATTGGATTAGCTCATTATGATGTTAATTGAGACAATATTTCTTAGCAGTGATTAGATCAGTACGGTCCACATGAAATTTACTGTTCTGACCCATGGGCAATCAGGACCATACTGTTAGTTCCTGCTTTTGGGGTTACCGACAATATTGCTTGGTTTACTGGCAGGATTAGGGCAGTACCACCCACTATATGGGTGATATTCTCTTAGCCTTATGTTGTGACACGGTTGGCCTTGTTTATTGATTTAGTCTGGCCTAGACTGTCATTTAAGACTCAGACTGGGTCTAAAAGATCCTCTAGAAAGCCTCCAAACACTCGATTGTGTGCACCAGCCTTAGTTCCGGTTCATCCAAGTGGCTGTGGAGAAGGTAAGTAGAGGACTAGAAAAGGAGTTATGGTAAATCTCCTACTGCTTTTCTTTTTTCTTACTCTTTTCCATTCCTGCCATCCCACTGTCTAGTACTTCATATGGACTGGTACTCGAAACCTCTGTCTAAGAACTTTGCGCTATGTATGTGTTTTGCATGCTATGCTTTAACTTTTTAGAGCATATAAACTTGGGGTGATGTGTTGCATTGAACCGTTTAATGAATTAGCAGCACAGATATGAAGACATTTTGCGTGGGGTCCTTTCTTATCAGCCAAGGACACTAAACATCCAACACACATTCTCCTTCTCACCTTCTGCTTATAATATATTAAACAAGGCCATCGTAGATTGTGTTATTCAACCTCAAGCATTGTGCATCAATCGGGACATTTTATTATACCTGAGTAGCTCAAGTCAGTTTTTAAAGCATATGCATCTGCTTTTATGCAGCAGAAAGCTCGCTGTTAGTTTGTTGTTTGCTTAAAATTAATTTAACAAAATGAATGTTATTGATGCCTATATGTTGCTCTTGACCAATCAATCTATTTTGGAGCTTGCAGCTTGAGGGTCCTCAACTAATGCAACATGGCTTCAAGGATGCAATTGCAAAAGTAGGCATGACAAAGTTCCTCTCTGATCTTTTCTGGGTGGGGATGTTTTATCACCTCTATAATCAGGTAACTGTTTGAGATATTAATTGACTACTAAGTTTGTGTGGAGGATACTGGAAAACATATATATGCTTGGATCCACTGGACTAGTAAAAGAGCAGTTCCTAGAATTTCTTCCTTCAGTAATGGGTCTACTTGGGGTTTCAACTTTCTTAGCCAAGTGAATAAGAGGTGATGTAGAACATACCCTGTGATATCAATCTGATGTAGGAGCACATCAAGAGCAGACAATTCTTTTTTTTATTTAATTTGAGAATAGAGGAAAGGAAAGTGAGAGGAAGAGAGATAACACTGCTGAAATATAAGTGAGACGGGGAGGTGAGAAAACCAGACTTTTTATGGGTATATCTAAGGATCCAGGCATTGCATCATACATGCCTCATGTACAGACAACGATGTCACACATTTGGAGGATAAATTCCAAACTTTACTCAAATACGTCAATTATTTTATCTTTTCTCCTTTGAGGAAGATATATTTGTATGTTTGTTCTGACAAATAATTTTTCTTGTTGATAATATATTTAATTGATGTGCCTGTTTGTTTATAAATTCTTTAAGGATGACTAAACTTCTGAAATATTCTATCAAGCCTTTGAATCCTTAATTAAATCCAAGATTTGTCTCCCTTATTATTAGAATCTCCAACCAAGGATGTTTTTTTTTTCATGCTTGTCCTTTAGCTTTCTTTTCTTCTATAGTAAGCAATATAACAACAGAAAGTGGGAACGTAAAAGATGTTCTCATTTAAAAAAAGAAATTATATTTGGAATGCTCTTCTAAACTAATAATATCTATTAGACCAAGATAACCCACATCAGACAGGATGGATTGTGAATACCATGGTGTGATTTCGAATATGGTTCTCACATCACTAATGCTGATTGTTTCGAAATAACCTTTTTCTCAAATTTCAATTATTTGATTGAATGTCAATCACCTTGCCCTTGCATTAGGAAAATAAAAAGATTGGCTTATCTTAATAGATTGCCAAAGCTGAATAAACAAGAGACTTTGGTGGTATCATGCTGCTTCAAGTTTTATAGCAGAACACTTTAATTAGGGTTGGACCATTTGGTCCATTTCTCTATAAGATCGTGAACACATTTTATCTGCTTCAAGGTCTCTTGGTCATTATGCTTTTGTTCTTGCTGCCATCTTTCAGTCCCCTCTAGCATCCGCCACTATTTTTGAAGTTTCCCAGTAAAATGTACTTTTATTGGAACGATATATGTTGAACCACCTGTTCCAGTGTGCTGAATTAAGTTTTAGAATGTAATGATTAATAAAATTTTGAATGCATCCATTAGATTCTTTTAAATGTTTTGGAAGATACAACAAAATTAGAATTTTAATTGCATCATGATTATGCATACAGAGATTAATGACATTATAATGTTTATGCATCCAACAGTTGGCAGCCAACACCTTGGAACGAGTTGCTCCTCTCACACATGCAGTTGGGAATGTTCTGAAACGTGTGTTTGTGATTGGCTTCTCAATTATAATATTCGGTATGTGTTGTCATCTCTCATTGTGATATCTCAATGACTGCAGGTTTAGATTTCTAATATAGGCTCTTGCCACTCTTTAACTTTTCCAATCTATGACAGGCAATAAGATTTCGACACAAACGGGTATCGGAACTTGCATAGCAATTGGAGGAGTTGCCCTTTACTCATACATCAAGGCAAAGATGGAAGAGGAGAAAAGAGTATGTATCTAAAACCTTGTTATTTGTTATATTGTGATAAAAAAAGATGTGTTCCTTCTTTTTCCTTGGAGCCTGGTCGGGCATATACTTGGATGATTAAATTGCAAAGGCTTGACTAGGTGAATGTAGGGAGGACCTTGTGTTGCCCAATTCAATCAATTTTCTTACTATAGTTGAGGTAAGATTATTATAACCAGTCTAATCAAAATCCCTTTTAAACATCCTCAGCAATTGAAAGCTGCATGAGCAGTGGGAAGCTGTAGCCATGGAGGATTGCATGGCGTTCAAGGTTTGGCATGTACGTGCCAGCGACAGGGGAAAAGAAAGTGATGTGAGGCAGGCAGCCATTTAAAGCCCCCTTATTACATCTCATTTCTTTTTCTCGTTGTTGTGTTATTTGTTTTCCAAAGGGAAACTCTTTCCATTGCTAATTTGCAAAACACAAAATAATTTATTGTTTAGAAGCTTCAAAGAGAGCACTGGAGTGCTCGTGTCTGTAGAATAAAGCTGCTGGTCTCAAACCTGTGGAAATATGAAACCAACTTTTCTTCAATGTTTTTCAAGTTCTTTCCCCTATATTGTAAAAGTTCAATTAAGAGGTCACATCTGCTAGTTTGTATTTGCACTGTATGCTAGACAACCAGGTTTGATAGATAGCAGCTACTTGATGTTTGATGAATTGGAGAAAAATGGTGCATCCTGAATTGAAATGTGTAGCAAAGACATCTATACTTTTTGAAGAGCCTAAGGTATATGATTAGAACTAATTGAAATAAAATCACAGCTTTACACAAGTCAAGTGTTTGTATGAAACCAAGGAAAGGATTGGTGTTAGTGTCGATTAGCATGTCAATTTATTTTATTTGTTTAACTAGATCTTCTATATTGAATTATTTGTGAGTTATTGAATTGAATAATTTTGTATCTTGATGTAAATATTGTTGCATATGGCTCAGCCCAACTGGTTGAATTACCATGACATTTTGTTGTTGATGTCACTAAAAGAAGAGATCATAAGCCTATGTGCAATCAATATATGCTTCACATGTATCTTCTTTTCTAAGGTCCAGAAAACTAAAATCATGATGGCTAAGAGTATTTAATTGCCAAGTCTCAAATAATCGTTGACTTTCATTGTCATATATTAACTTTCTTGAATATTGTTCTGAATTACCAATTGTTGGAATGAAGAAAATGGAGCCCAGGTGTGAAAAATCTATATATACCCGCAGTCTGAAATATTCTTGAGTAGCTCATTTTCGCTTAATATCTACACTCTTGTGGTTTGCAATGGTGACTGTTTTGGACAAACTGTATTACTTTTGCATATGTGAAACCTTTCTCTTCATTCTGCTGAATGAAAACTAACATAGACATACAATTAGATGAAATATTGTCCATTTGTGTCAATAGTTGAAATATAATCATCCATTGTTGTACTTGTACATCAAAAAAATTCTCCTCTTTCTGGATTAAGGGTATATTGATAAGAGAGCCACAAACTTTGATCTTCAATCAGTTAATTTGTGTCTTCTTTAACATCTGATTTGTGAGGTTTTGGATGCATTCCAAGTTTTTTTTTTTTCTCTTTTTTTCCCCTCTTCTTCTTTTCTTATAATTAGTTTAAATGGTTATATTTATAATATACTAATTTTTAATAAAATAAAATTATGAGGATAATATTTTTGTGAGATGAGATGGTTCTCCAAACGATTCCTCTTCAAAGACTGGGCAACCTCCATGTGATTGATCCGGATGGTGATTTCTGCCTTTGAGATGTGTGCAAATTGTGATCGGTTCCGAACTGCAAGATTCCTGCACGCAGCTTTGATTAGTGCCCTTAAAGGAGGCGCCCGGAACCATGGACGGCTCGGATCTCCCACCTTTCGTTCTGTGCTGGAGGGCATTCCAACCCTCGCCTCCGTCCGAGTACCGAGGAGCCAAGGGATAGCAGCGCGCGTCGGATCCTTCCGGTTCTCGTATAGTTTGGGAGAGGATCTAGATTCGGAGGTGGTGCGGCGGGGCGGCCATGGCGGAGGATCTTGTTCTGGACACGGCGATAAGGGATTGGGTCCTCGTGCCTCTGTCGGTGGTGATGGTGTTGATCGGCGTCCTCCGCTACTTCGTGTCCAAGCTCATGCGGTCCCACCAGGCCCCCGACCTCAAGGTCGTCAAGGAAGGGTTTGTGTCCTGCTTCTACTCCGATCGTAGCCACGATCGTACGCTCCAGAGTTGGTTATTTCAATCTTGATTTGGCTTCCCTTGATCGGTTTCGTAGGCAGGTAATTCTGAGGGCGAGGAACTTGAGAGCCGCAGCTGGATTCATCCCGGCCAAGTCTTTTCGGGCCCGGAAGATTTATTACACCAACGAGGTTTGTTGCTCACTGGAAGGGAAAAGAAGAGGATCGTTTCTTGAACCTTGCTTCATCTTCTATCTTTGTGCTATACATGAATTTATGCAAATCGAAGCGAGAAATTGAAACTTGTTGATTTTTTTAGGTTATTTTTTCGTTGTTAGATGTTATCGTTTTTGTTGTTTATCGAGCCAACATGAATTTTGATTTATTTCCGAATTTACTGCTACAATATCATGTCAAGAAAATTCAGAACGTTCTTGTAACGTATTAATATTATTGCACATTAGGTATGAATAATCGTTTATTGGAATTTACAACAGGTTTCCTCGTGAGCTCAAGTATTTCTGTACTTGGCAGCAGATAAGACATTTCAGAGAAACAATGTCTACATTTTATAATTTTGTTAAAGCTCAGTTTATCAAGTTGGTTGTTCTTTAGCAATGAGTCTGGGACACAAAAGGCATCTCTCCTAGTATGGTGATTCATGGTAGAAATGGTAGTAAAGGTTCATCAATAGTTCATGGTTCATGAGAATATTTGGTGCTGCAGGAGAATGGCTTACTGCATGTTCCCAAAGGCCAGGCTCAAAATGCACAGGCTCAGATGTTTTCAGACCCAAACTTAGCTATGGATATGATGAAGAAGAACCTTTCAATGATCATACCACAGGTATTGCACTACATATCATTGAATTATTTGTCTGTGCTTCTTTCTAAGGCTTACTATCTCCTATCATTTTTCTGATCAAGGTCATCTGTTTCTCTTTCAGACACTTACATTTGCATGGGTGAACTTTTTCTTCTCTGGTTTTGTGGCAGGTATCTTATCTTGAATTTTGGTCTGCTATAATTTTGTTTTCATGGCATGTCATTAATGAGCTGACTTGGGAGTTTTTTCTTATAATCATGCCATCACTAGTAAACACTCTTTTGTTTTATCTACATGTTGTGCAAACATGTCATTGTTATCTTTTGTTTCAACTGTACTTTATTAACTTCTATTTTGAAGGCTTTGTGGTTCATTGTTTAGCAACATGAGGCCTCAGATGCACCATGGAAAAGAAAACTAGGAAACTGAAATATCTGACATATGCAGTTTTACCTATACAAGGCTAAATATCTTTTTAAGAGCCTTTCTCTATCATTATAGAAATGACCAAATAGCAAAACTTGTAAATGAGAAGACTCCACTAAAAGTTGGCAGAATTATTTGACTGCTTGTGAACTTGGTCGCAGTCCTTTATAATTGAGCTCAACAGGCAAGAGATGATTCTTGAATTCAACCATAGGGTCGCTCACGCCAAAGATACTGGAAATGCCTGCATATGGGCCTGTTGAATAACTACGATATGATTCCTATGCTGCTTCTGAACCTAAAAGGCCATATGATAGAAAAAACCAGATTTCTGGTTGCAAACTTTAAATTTAAGCTCCTGTAATTGTGAAATCAAGGATATATAGTATGTCCTATACATGGAAATGGTATATGAAGGGAAAGAGTATATTCAGGTTAATGCAAGGGAGAACGGTTATAGATCAACAGCCTAGTACACGATATTCGTCCCAACTATGTATTCATTCTTACCCGTGTAAGTAGAGAGGCTAATACTGATTTGAATCCTAGTCACTTAGGTCAGCATAGGAGCAACCCTACTGTGGCACCAAGCCCATTCTATTAAAGGCACATCTATGGTTGGAGTCATTGGAACATCTATAACTTTTGTTGCAATAGATGCTAATAAGCATGAAATATCCATCAAGCCTTCATGACTATTAAGCTATATCTTTAATTTTGGTTAGCTTTACCTTGTGTTTGCATGGTTACGCAATGATTGCACGATTATAAACCTTGATGATTGAGCTTTTCCTGCATTATTTATGAAATATTGCTGCATGAACTGACTACAAACTTGAGGATGCTGGTGACATTGGTCTAGGACATAGGAAGTATCAAATACTTATCAGGACTGGCACAAGATATGGCGATGTAACCTTGTCTGCTAATCTAACAAATTTGTCTTTGTGGTTAGCTGAATTCAAATTGAAATGTGAACATAAATACGTGATGATACTTTGTGACAGCTTTCGATGGTATATCAGTTTCATGTCATATAGTATATATTCATATGTAGCTTTATCAGCATGCACTGTATTTTTTGTGGATTAGCAATGATTCAGCTAGGTTAACTATATGAGGGTCCCTTGATTATATAAATTTGACGGTTACAACCCAATCAGCTTGAAATTATGTGAGATATAGAAATTGTTGTAATAGTTTGAATTATAGTGTTGACTTTACCAAATTTTTAGCATCAGTGGTTTCTTTTCCAAAGTAAGCTTTGTTAAAGTTAAATTCATTCTTTTGCATATTGGAAGTGGAAAAGTGAGAATTCACTGTTGATTTTATTCTCTAACTTGTAGGCTTCACAAAATATGCTTGTTTTCGTCCATACTCTATTTTTAAAATACAGGACTGCATCTTGTCAAGTGCCTTGAGTTTTTGTCAAGCACAATTGTATTGGTTAATATAATACTTTCTATCGAATTTTCTGAGACATTTAAAATGATGCTGGAAGGTTCTTTCCTATACAGGACTTATTTCTGATGTTATTTCCACTATATCGTGTTTCTGATAATAATTATCTTTATTGATAACATCTTTAATCTGTGCACTCTTATTTTCAGCAAAAATACCATTTCCCTTGACCCATAGATTTAGGGGAATGCTGCAGAATGGAATCGATTTAAGCACTGTCGATGTGAGCTATGTCAGCAGTCGTTCCTGGTGTGGCTTGTTGCATCTATATTGTTTCTTCTGTGACATCTTTTTATGACTTTAGCACTGCTATCTTTGTCTACTCAAGCATTGGAATTCCATCATTTTGGACAGGTACTTTCTAAATTTGTTTGGACTAAGGGGTTTATTCAGCCTAATTCTGGGTGAAGAGAATGGTCAGTATAGAAAGGCGGATGTGTTGGACTTGTTAAATGCATATTTAACTTGCTACTTGGACTAGGCATTTTGTTTCGTTGATTCTTGTATTTGTTTGATCCTGTAATTTGTCTTGTCTATCCAGCTATGGACGACACGCAGCGGATGATGCAAATGAGCGGATTTGGTTTTGATCCAACAAAGGTAATTTCTCAATTTCATAATTATGCATGCACTTCTCAGTACCAGTTAAGGATATCTTTTGATGATCGATAGTGATCTGTATGTATTCATTTATTACATAACATCTTTGCTGACTATATAGACAAGGTGCCATAAAATTCAAATAGCAGCATATGTTTTACAGTATACAAATCATTATCTAATGAGTTCAGGAGGTCCAAACAAACTAACAAATTAGATGAAAGAGATAGATGGTACTAAATCTTGGTATCAAATGAGACTATATCCTGGTATTATCTGGGGTATGCAACTCTTTTGCCTACTTCAAGATCCTTGTGAGTGACCATACTGCTGACGACCTGGGAGATCCTTATCAATGATTCTACTGATAAGTTTCCCCTATCTTTCTCCCAAATGCACACATTTAAAGAGATGAAGCAACAAAAAAGTTAATTGTCTCTCTATTTCTTAGTTCAGATTATGAGGTTTGAGGGATATATGCTTATTCTTACCTAAAAAATGCATTGTTACAGTAGAGGTGATTTTGAACTTGTGATATGTTGCATCAAATGATTTGCTACTTAGGATGCACAGCTAATACATGTCTGATCTTTTATTATATTTTAGAGAAAGTAGATATATGCGGCTGTTTCTGCTAGTCATACCCATGACATTCTGGTCTCACAACGCATGATTCAACTAAATCCTGTTAGAATGTCATGCCTCAACGCATGATATTCTGGTTTGATGAACTGAAAGCAATATAAAAGCAGAATACATCTATTTCTGGATTGTGAATGTTTTTTCATTTTTTTTCTCACTCCTCTTAGGTACATGTGAAGGAATGGTATAAACATGTAAGGTTACAGTTCAAGAGGGTTGACCTCATTTGTCTTGTCTGATTTGCCTTTCTATCGACATCATCAACAGTAAGGTTTTGTATATTGTTACCTGCAACAGCATACAAATTGGTTGCACCAAGTGTGGAATTAGTGCATCCAACTTTATGGAGATATCCACCACGACCTTGCACAAAACAAATGCTGCCACTCTAGGTTTATCTGGCATGGAACCTGGTGTATCTGTGATATCTTATCATGAACCTTCGCATTAGAACACCACTAATTTCTCCATCAAACACTTTTGTTGGCGATTGTAAGTTTTTGATCCAATTATATGGAAAATAAAATTAATCTTGTGTTCTTTGCAATCTTTCAGAGCTTGGGTGCGGAGAAGGATAGCATTGACATCATTCAGCACGATTGGGCACTGCCCAAGCTGGAAAAACGTGCTGAGGATGTGTTGAAGAAACTAGTTAAGTAGACTGAGTTATAGCTTTACTTATTCCAGTGAGATTATGTTAATGAACTTCCAAATTTGGTTTCATGTGACTATTACTGTTAAGAGGCAATTCTTCTGGGCTCAGCTATTAAAGAAATGCACTATATTATGCAGTAAAAATGTCCATAATAATTTTATCGAAAATTAATTTGTCACCTTTTTTTCTTTTTTTGAGTTACAGCTGAGAGCAATAGGATTTAGATTACTTATTGCTATTTGTTTTTCTTTTCATGGAATATATATCTGTTTGGATAGTGCTTTGGGGGCTGCGGTTGAATAAAGTATGATACCAAAGTGGCTGAGTTGCACAACAGATTAAATGAACTCATGCGTTTGGCTGAATTCAGAAAGGTATCATCATGTAGTTGTTAGTCATATCTTATGATCATCAAAGCCCATTACATTTTGATTGTTCAATCTTTTGCCTCATTTGTCCCCTTTTAATTCATATTACTTCGCTCTTAATAGTCATCTTCTGATCCCACAGATTAGATGAGAAATGCTTCTAAAGTGATCTCTTTATTTCTCACTGATAATTTGCCTGTGAGAATAAAGGTTGGCCTTTATCAAGTTGAGCCAATTGTTTCATGTAGCTTAAAGATGCACATCTAAGGCCAGTAAGTTACGTAGAAGCTGATAACAAAGTCAACTCAGCTACAAATGGCCTACTAAAAAAAGGAAGAGATGCCTTAGAAACAGAGGTGGAAGCTGGTCTGATTACAAGGAGACAAAAGATGCAAGCTTCTGTCATGCTCTTGTCTTGGAGAGAGAGAAGAAAATTCTTATTCTCTGCTAAAGGTAAAGGACAAAGGAAAAAGAACAAGGAAGAACTTAAAACTCGAGTACTTTCAAGAGCCTTTTATGCAGCAGATTCTTGTTCGAAGAAATCAACAGTAGTTTCATAGCCAAGTTTGAAGCCAGAGAGACAGCAGAAGCCATCAATCAAACAAATGCACCCTCTTAAGCGCTCCACCTAGATAATAATTCTCTAATATTCTATCAAAAATACACTCAATTGTTAGTAATGGTATCATATGATTGGGTGGGTAGTCAAGAAGAAATAAATAGAACAAATACTGTCCTTAAGACATGAAGTTGACTTTTTCTATTTCTAAAGGAAAGACTGTGTATACATATGCAAGCAACCAAAAAACCCTTGATATTAGTATACATTTGGATAAAAATCCTTTTACTAAAGAAAGGCTTGATTAGCTAACAGTACTTCCCTCAATACCAATTAAAACTAGAATAGAAATAAACTAAACATCAAACTAGGGATGCAATCACCAATGGCAATGGGCTAACAACTGAATCATACTGCTGAGGCCCACAATCACAAAATATCCAACATATTGCAACAAAAATCAATAGAAAAACAAAAACTTGTGATAAGGCAGAGAGAAACACACCCACTATCATATCATTATTAGTCTCTTTTGACACCTTCATTTCAAACAACCACTGGACCGAGTGATGCAGATTGGCTTCCATCCCATGTTCCATATTTATATCATCCCAATCTTAAACAGCCACTGTCTCTCTCTCTCTCTCTCTCTCTCTCTCTCTCTCTGTCGTGTACAGTGTCCATACATTGAAATAGTACCAAAACATATGTTTATATAAAGAAACAATTGAAATACTCTTAATCTTATCCCAAAAGTGACTTAATAATAATAATATAATTAAATAATTTTTAGTAAGGCCACCTTATATATCAGATTTTTAGGAATATATGTAAATACTAAAAAAAAATGCCATTATGTTATTCTCCCAGCCTGTGTGACCTGTCTCGCTCGTTCTCAGAGACAGCAAAAAGGCCCCACTGATGGGTACGGGTAGAATAAAAGTATTCGATACAATTGATGACTCACCCATCGACTTGCGTTTCCATACGGGATCCGTGTGAGCCCCATCTGCGAATCATCGTTCCCTCCCATGAGAGGTCGCGTGGGAAAGACGGGTATCGGATCAACGGGTGCGTATAAGAACAGCTTTATTCGTCCTCCATCCAACTGTCTAATCCATGTGACTCATCATGCATACATACTTCGCCAGTCGGTACGCCTACCAGAGAGAGAGAGAGAGAGAGACAGAGCCATCGCACTCCAATTGACCGCGACTCGAGTCACACCGCACAGAGTCGACATTATTCTTTCCGTCATCATTGATTACTTCTCTTCCACGACACTCGACGCGCCGATCTTTCCGTAGTCTTCTCTCTCAACCGTATCCCGTACACCATCCGTGATGAACGGCCGTGATGCATTTGATCCTGGCCTCTAGTCCGGCCATTGGTTGGCTTTATAACTTTTTTGCTTTTATCTTTTTTCCTTCACCGTCGGATCCTGATCGGATGGTGATGGATTATCTTCGGTCACGTGCTTATCATGATTGCGCTGCATGTTGGGGCCCATTCTGGGCCCCGCGGTGCAAACCAATGCGTCGCGCGGTGTGTGGCGGGGAGCGTACGGACAGCAATTAATGTCGCATTTCTGAACTAGGAAATTAATTAATAAGATTGACGAGTGGATTAGCGGTAATCGAAGTGTGAGAAGGAAAGTACGATTGAAGCAAGCAGGCGAGCAAAAGGATAGGGAGTGGTGGAGAGCAGTCATCTGTGATGAATAATTCGACCTTATTTATTTATTTATTTATTTTCCTGTCATTTTCCTACTCGTCTGTCTCTCTATCTCTCTAAAAGGACGCCCCATCTGCGGCCCAATTCTTCCGCCGAATTCCCTCGCTCATCCTCTCCCAGTCTTCGGTCCCCTTCTTCTCCACCTCCTTCACCAAACCCTAGATTCCATTCCGCTGCCGCTACGATGCCGGGCCTCGTCGCCCCGCCGGAAGCGCCGCCGCTCCGGGTCGACGTTCCCGACGACGGCGCCTCCCAGATCCGCCGTACCGCCGACGATCCCGACCCGCCACGGGAACCCAGGGTGGCGTCTCCGGGCCCTAAGAAGACTCCCTCGCCGACGCCCGGCTCCTCCCGCGTCAGGTCCGCGGAGCGCGGATCTTCCTCTGCCGGCAAGCGGCGCCTCTCCCTGGAGAGGCCTGGTTCCGCCGCTAGCGCAGCGGGGAGCGCGCTGCGGGATCTGCCGGCTGTGATGGACGAGACGGCGCTGGACAACCCGGATCTGGGGCCGTTCCTGCTGAAGTTGGCGCGGGGGGCGATCGTGTCCGGAGAGGGGCCGAGCAAGGCGCTGGAGTACGCGATCCGGGCGTCGCAGTCGCTGGAGCGGTGTGGGGGAGAAGAGAGGCGGCTGGAGCTGGCGATGAGCCTGCACGTAGCGGCGGCGATCTATAGTGGCCTGGGGCGGCACGAGGAGGCGGTGGCGGCGCTGGAGCGGGCGGTGGCTGCGACGGATCCCGCGCTTGGGCCCGACCACGCTCTAGCCGCTTTCTCCGGATACATGCAGCTGGGGGACACCCACGCCGTGGCTGGGCGGATGGAGCAGTCCATCGTCTGCTACACCAAGGGGCTGGAGATCCAGATCGAGGCGCTCGGAGATGGCGATCCCAGGGTCGCCGAGACCTGCAGGTGAGCTTGCTGGTACACCGCTCCTTTTCTTTTACTTCCGGGCCTCCCATGTCCTCGCCGCCATCGGTTCCACCGCAATCGATATGGGCGACGCCATGGAATGCGCGTTACCACCGGCCGATCCGGCGCATGTTAGCCTGTGCGGATCCTATGTGCTAACGTGCCGCACCCTCGTCTGGGGGCCCCATCGGGCAGCTATGACGATCACGTTGGCCAACCTGGCGGATACCGGCTCGCGGTAGCAACGCCGGGTTCGTTGGTGATGACATGCGCCATTATCTTCGTCGCGGGGGCTACCCGACTTAGTAGACCCGTGATTGACGGTCGGCCATGTTGTTCCTTGGCGCACGTTAATGTCGAACGTCCCCAGTCAATTATCGTGCGCACTACCCGTTATGAGTGCAAATATTAGAGATCCGTTCGGACCGCGGCCGTTACGTAGCGTCGCACGTTACTTTTGTTCTCAAGGCTTATTATCCTTCACGGCGCACGCTAGCTGAGTCCAATGAGCGCAGCTCTTTGTGCTGCGACACCGTAGTGTTCCACCGCATACGATCTGGACCGTTCGTCTTGTAGTGTGCCGCAACGCCTTCCGTCGGATTGCATGCCGTGGGCATCACATAAAGTACGGGTGGTAACGGCGTGATATAAATTGGACCCGTACAATAATTCGAGGGGATCCGAAACCCGAATCCTCTCGGCGTTCGTTGTCGCTGATCACTTCAGTTCAATTAATTGGTTGATCTGTAACGCTAACAGAGAGAAAAATGCGGCAGGTACTTGGCGGAAGCCCACGTCCAAGCGATGCAGTTCGAAGAAGCGGAGAGGCTGTGCCGCAAGACCCTGGAGATCCACCGTGAGCACAGCCCCCCGGCTTCCCTGGAGGAGGCCGCCGACCGCCGCCTCATGGCCCTCATCTGCGAGGCCAAGGGCGACCACGAGTCCGCCCTCGAGCACCTCGTCCTCGCCTCAATGGCCCTCATCGCCAACGGCCAGGACGTTGACGTTGCGGCCGTCGACGTCGGCATCGGCGACACCTACCTCGCCCTCGCCCGCTTTGACGAGGCCGTCTTCTCGTACCAGAAAGCCCTCACCGTCTTCAAGTCCACCAAGGGTGACAACCACCCCTCCGTTGCTGCCGTCCTCGTCCGCCTTGCCGACCTCTACTACAAGACCGGCAAGCTTCGCGAGTCCAAGTCCTACTGCGAGAATGCCCTGAGGATCTACGCCAAGCCTGTGCCGGGCTCCTCGAACGAGGATATCGCCGGAGGGATGATGGAGATCGCCGCCATCTATGAGGCGATGAACGAGCCTGACGAGGCACTGAAACTGCTACAGAAGGCTCTTAAGCTGATGGAGGATGCGCCGGGGCAATGGAGCACGGTGGCAGGGATCGAGGCTCAGATGGGCGTGATGTATTACATGGTTGGCAAGTACGGTGAGGCGAGAAGCTCATTCGAAAGTGCTGTGGCCAAGCTGAGGGCCAGTGGGGAGAGGAAATCGGCCTTCTTTGGAGTTTTGCTGAACCAGATGGGGCTGGCGTGCGTGCAGCTGTTTAAGATCGACGAGGCAGCCGCGCTGTTCGAAGAAGCGAGGGCAGTACTGGAGCAAGAATGTGGGACGTCTCACCCGGACACCCTTGGAGTGTATAGCAATCTTGCAGCGACTTACGATGCCATGGGAAGGTAAGCACATGCTCTTTCTTGTCTTTAATCCTTTTGTTTTGTGCTACATATGCTTTCCTGTTCTTCTTTTTTACTATCAACATCATTATTAGTTGTGAACATGATGCAACAAGGAAAAATATAATGGAAAATCATAGAAAATTGACAAATGCCATAGATTAATTCTTTTTGATACTCATGTTCTTTAAGATTTTGCCAGTCTCAGCCCTTGGCTTCGTCACATGGTGTTGGCTACGAGTATTTAAAATTACTTGGTGGTCTGAACTTGGCTGACCCATAATGACTCAAGTGATAAGGAACATCTGATAAGCTTCCAGACCATATGCTGCTGTTTCAGCTAACAGTTATTTTAGAAAGCAAACACATGATGTTGGATTAGAGTTGTTTATTCTTTGAAAATTACATGCCCTTTTGTTCTTTCGTTGACATAGTACGGAATGTTTTTTGTTGCTAAAATAAAACATTAAGATACTGTTCTCTGAATTACATGACGTTTTTTTGGTCACTTGACTGATTACCTCAATCTTGATGCCATTAAGAGACTGTTCTCTGAATTGATTATTGGTGTTGTTCTTAGTATGAGAAGCATTGATGAGTTTCATGAAAGCATACATATAAAACTACACATTCAGATAGGAATATACACATGTGGAACAGAAAATTGTAATTTGTTTCCTAAATAATATAAAAAACATTACAAAATAACCACCTTAGGCTGCTCCATCAGGATGATACCCCTGAAGAGAAAGTGGTCAGTTTAAGAACCATCGAGGCCTTTACATCCAGAATCTATATGATTGTGTCACTGTCCATAATAACATCATAACCAATTGATTGTGAAAGTCCTATATTTCCAGTAGTCAATCCTCGCCATGTTATCAAGGTCAAAAGATCATCATGTATGAACATAACACTAGCCTTGTATACGCTTTTTCTAGTTTTGTTTCCTAATCTTTAAAATCTTTACGAATGCTTAGTTTTTCTGCTGTAGAGGCCAATTTGTAGTTTACATCATCTGATTGACCTGTTATGAGCTACTATCGGGGCTATTATGTTGGCAATTTGAACTTGTAGCAGCTACATGAATTTTGGAGTTAGTCAATTAAACAAATGTCTAATGTTGACTGTTTGTTACCAATGTTAAATGTTATTTCAATCGAGGAATTCTAGTGCCCAATTAAACTGTCTTCAAAAGCAGTCATATGTTTATGAAGCACCATGTCATAAGGTGACATGGCCTACATTGGCCTGAATTGTTCTCCATTGCTGTTGTACTATTAAGTTGTTAAGGTGTAACTTTACTACTAATATGAGGAGTGAGTGATCTCTCCAACTTATAATTGGTTTGGAGACTAGCTGATAGCTCAGGGCTTGGTGATTAATCATTTATATGCTCAAAAGAACAGACCTAATTGCCCTTTTGGGGGTATTTAAGAGAACCTATCAAGGATATTGCTTCTTGAAGGTTGTTACCTCATTACCTACAACGGACAACAAGTTCATGATGTCAATAATAAATCATATGTTTGTTATTATGAAAATCATGCAATCGATAATAACTAGTACTAAATTTTGTCATTTTTGAGAGGTCGATCATATTAGTTATCTTTTTCTTCTCTTTGGAAAGCTATTGTTAGCAGAATGCTTTCCAAGTCTTTGAATATTTTGGCTAAATTGATTTGCTAACAACAATCAGCTATATTTGGATTTCATACATTTGTTCGATTGTGTACTACACTTAAGATGTATCTCCATTGAGCAACTTGGGATTTTGTGAATTAGTATAACGTGGTTGATGGTTTGCATTGTCATTCATGAGAATGGAACAAACTGCATAATTTGACAAGATAATACCAAACGGATATTCTGTAAAGCAAAAGAAAATACAAGAATTCTATATTCAGCCCCAGATTTTGGCAGATAAGGATCCAGTGTTCTAATGATATACCGTAAACAAGATTTAGTTACCAACTGTCAACGAAATTGTCTTACTTGTTTATGAAAACATTAGCTGCCAGCTTCTTGTTGTGAAAAAGAATAAGCGGAGACAAGTTGGCTAGCCTAGTTAAACAAGGTGAGTTTGTTAGAATTGGTGATGTGAAAAGAAATAAAGGAAGACGAGAAAGGAACTGATGACTCTTTGTTTGACAAGTTTCTTGTTGTGAACAATTGTCATGGTGGGAAGGCTTCTTGTTGTTGTAGGTAATCTAAAGATGGAATGAGCCAGTAGATGGTTGCATCTTGAATAATTATAGCCCATTGTGTTTTCTGAAAAGGACAGGTATAAGCGAATAAGTGACAAACAACAGTTTGGTGATTCTGATTCCGCTCCTTTTGAACTTACCCTTAATGCTTATAACCTTGCTATCTTTAGTCTTTTATATATCACTAAGAGAAAATGAAATGTCAATTGTCTATTTGCCAAGTGCATCAAACTTATTCCCAGTGCAGAAACTATTCTATAGTATGTAAGGCACATGTTGAGCTTTACCATACAATACATGATTTTCCTGAAATTTTTAGCTTCTAAACTTGACTGAAAGTTACTAGTAGTTTTTATTTTAATGGTTGCAACTGGGGAACTTCTCTAGAATGAACCTGTAGTTTGCATGGAAATGTGTAGATAATAATAATGACCCTCTCCGTGTCGAGGGAAATTGGGCCGCCCTATGTAAACATTAACTGAGATATCAGTATGGCAGTGGGGTATCTGGATGCATTTTGACTTTGCTACATGTCAAGTCCTGCCGCTCCTTGTAATAGAATTGTTTGTAAGCCAACTATGGTGGCCAATGTGTGATTTTTATCTGGATCCTAGCATCAGTTTTGTAAAATGATAGAAAATGGTTTACAATCCTCTCTCATTTTTTCAATTGTACCATTATTCTGCTACCACTTCATTGATGGCATCCTTGTGCCTAGCCATGCAATTTTGTTTAAACAGAAAGAGAGGATGCTTCTGGAAGTTTTGCTGCTCTAGGTGCTCGCAGCATCCTATGAGGAAATTCTGCCCTTTCCAGGATTATTGATTACTTGTTTTGCTAATCCAAGTATAGAATAGATATATTTAGTCTTGTGACGATAGATGTGTGGTACTTGATGTACATATTATCTATTGTAGAAATATGTTGCGTCCACCGAAGAAGAACCAACTCTGTAATTTCTCTATGTTTGAATTTTCTAAATGACAGGGTGGGAGAAGCAATTGAGATTTTGGAGCATGTGCTCAAGCTAAGGGAGGAAAAGCTTGGCACAGCAAACCCTGATGTAGATGATGAGAAGAAAAGGTTAGCTGAGCTTTTAAAAGAAGCTGGCAGATCCAGGAACAGGAAACCCAAGTCCCTCGAGAACCTGTTGGTCACTAATTCACAGAGGATCAGGAAGGAGGTCACGAGGAGGTGGTCAGGCTTGGGTTTCAAGAGTTGAGAGAAAGGCGAACCTCCCACCGGCTTGCTTCCTTGTAACATAAAAAAAATGTGTTTGTAAAGAAGTTCAATATAGGAGGAATATGGTGGTCTCTTGCTGTTTGAGCCTCTCAACTTTCCATTTTCCTTTCATGTTTTAATTCTTTTTACCTTTCTTCAATCTTTTGGATGATTTGATATTTCATGTATGAGACATGTGAAGCTGTTGTCGTGAACAATTATCTTCTGCCAGTGAATAAATATTCCTTTCGGCCGTCCTTACAAGGATAATACTTCGATCTTTCTTCTGTTTATATGTTAATTTCTAATGCAAATGATTTTTCTCACAGATCGAAAGCTGCCAGCAAAACAACAAAAAAGAAAGAGTTGGAAAGGGAAGCATGACAACATGTTTGTCTTTGTCTTGTGCTTGAAGGTATAAAAGTGCTTCTTTCAATGGAAGAAATATACAAACCTGGTAGTAATGCTGCTACTAGTTTGGTTTAGGCACTGTCTTGCTTCTCATGAACACAAGCTTTGGTGAAGGAGGCCTATTGATGCTCTTCTACCATTACAGTTGTAGCAAGTTTTTAAGCTTGGGGAAGATGCACTGTAGACTGTGCAAGTGGATATTGTTCTGCTGTCCATGTTGCTCCTGTTCTGCATCCATCGAGGAGCTCACTTTTCTCCAGTTGTGCTGAACAAGGGTCATCCTCACAGTAATGCTGCTATTTTAGGATGACATCTTAACTTGAAGCTAAGAACACAAGTTATGTTCATCTCTTTCTTGACCTGCAAATTGCTTGGAACAGAGTTACATGATTCTTGCAGTTAACCCAGTGCAAGGAAACCCATGCCATCCTCAGATTTAATGAGCTTGTGGCACAAATCAATTTGGAACATAAAAAGGTGAACAATTGACTTCACTAAACTGAAACAACTGACAGTTCACACAAAAATGGCAAAGGCAAAATATTCAAGCCATGTATTTACAAGTTGATCACAATGGCATTATGGAAGATGGTAAAGACAGCAGAGACCTGCAGAACCAGAAAACACAAGCATATCCCCTGTTTTCCCCTTCTGCAACACCTGGTTCTTCTGATAATCTAGTTTTGTTGCTATGAGCATTCCTCTGGTAATTCATGTCTCTCCAAAGCTCTTAAAAACATGAGCTGAATTCTAGTGATGTTACTTGAAGTCGATTGCATCAACTGATGTTGCTATCATACTTCAGTTGTAGAATCCTTTTCGGAACAAAGAACATGTTCTTCGCCGTCAGCCACCGGAGTAAGCCTGCCTCTGGGCTTCATTTTCTTCACCTCTTCAGCAGGGTAGATGAAAATCTTTTTGGCCATATTGCAGAATTCCCTGCTCAATACACATTTGAATTATTAGCCACTGATACAAAAGCAACAAGATAAAGCACATTGAGAAATGAGATGAGAAGGTCTCGAAGGAAAGTACAGCCAAGGATCATCCCCAACTAGCATCATATCACCCTCATCATCCGTGAAGACAACTTCCCATTTGTTCCGGTGTTGGAGTTCCCCTTCGATCTTGAACATCTGCTCCAACTCCGCTAGCAGCTCATCATATCCTTCGAGAACCGTCAGATCCACAGCTCGGCCTACCGCGAGGCCATGCATGTGAACCTTTTGATCATACATACCATCATGAGAATTCATTGCAAGTATGTTGATTCCAAACTATGGTTTACAGACTTCAACTAAGCAGCAGCTACTCACTCACCTTCGTGCGGCTTCTGCCCGAACAACTATGTCTACCATAAATCTCCTTTGAATTGTCCTGTGGGGATTGTTTTTGCTCCTTTGAAGATTTTGAAAACCCCGCTTTCTGATCGGAGTTGCTGAAAGGCAATCCGGTCACCATGTCTGTATCAGCTGTGCAATTGGAGTGACTGAACAGATCAATTCCAAATAACCTGTAAGTGATGCTGCGACCTTCAGGCTTCCTCGATTCATCTTCACCATTGCCAAACTTCAGAGATGGATCCTTATCGATACAATTGGTGTAAGCAGCACACTTGGTCTCTTCATTTGTTTCTTGGAAAAGATTTAGAGAATTTAGCAAGGAAGGTGAGCTCCTCCGTGGAGTTTGGACTTCCCTAAACCAACCATCGCATAATACTTGATCATGAGAACTCGAGGCAATCACGATATCATTTCCTTTGCGTTCCTTCTGAATGCATGGCCAAGCATCATGAGTCTCAAGGTTTTCGGCATCGGTGCCAGTGAATGATAACATTTCATGTGGCTCGTTCGTCCCTGAGTACCAGAATGCCGCGGTAGGTTCTGCGAGCAAGAAAGAAAACAAGTCAATAACATGAATTTGTCGACCCTCAAGTAGTAAGAGCCGATCTCTCTATACCAAGGATCGAGAGATCAGCAGTGTCACTGGGTTGCCTAGATCTTTTCGACTTCACAACAACCGGCTGTGCTAAACTTGAAGCAGGCGTCAAGGCATTGAAAGGCTCGATCTCCCATGGAGAAACTCTCTCAGGCCGATCGATATTGCATGCTTCATCCCATTGAACCTGAGGCACACAACAAACATTGTAGAAGAGAAAAAAAGGCAAGCACGAAAGGGAAATTGAAACAGAAGGATCAAAACATATGGACCTTCAATGATCTCCACTTAGAACCTGTCCACTGAGAAGAACAGTCTTCAATCCCAATTACGGTCCCAGAAAACCTGCAGAATTAGAATGACAACAACAATTAGACGATCTATCCAGGCAACAGAACAGTAAGGACATATCCTATGGAAGAATCACCTTTTCTCAGGAACATCTTCACCCTCAAATCTCATCTTAAATCTTGTCCCCAGCGTGTAACCTTCTTGCAAAGCTTTCGAGTACTTGTTGACACTGATAATGAATTGACTTGTCCTGATAACATGTGGGCAATCCAAAGACAACCACCGTGAGAAAGATCACCGGAGAGAAGCGATAGGAGAAGGAAAGCAATGCGCTTTCCAACCTTGGCTTGTAGTAGACGGTGAAGAGGGTGTTTGTAGTCACAGCATGTGACGCAGCTGCAAGAACACCAAGATGCATGCTTTGGCTCGATATCACTGATGCTGGAATCGCCGACCGCTGACGAGCGAGGCATCGTACCCCCACACGCAGTTCTCCGTTCTCCCCTCTGTTACGACGGATGCTTAACAAACACAGATTTCTATCAGAAAGCAGAGTGTCATGGACAGCAGCAGATGCAATACCTTAGAAAAACAAATGCATCCCCAGCAGCTAATCTCTTTGAGGTGACGAAGGTACTCCACCCAGTGGTGAGCAAGTGCCTCCGCGGTTGACCTGTATCACAAGAAGCAAATCGACATATAAAAGAGACAAAATCTAATTCATTTCCTTCAGAATATAACGAGAAATCCGATATTTGCCTCTGTAGATGTGCTTGAATCTCCATTCGAAGTTGTGGAGATCCTTGGCAACGAGTTCTTGGGTTGGGGTCTGCTGCGACATGTCCTGATGATAGACTCATATCTTAAGATCATCTACATGATGTTGGAAAGCACCTGAAGAAGTGGAACTTACAAGCGGAGGAAGGCATTCCGTGGCATGTCTCCGGAGAACAGAGAATCCGCCATGAGTGCTGGTGTCCGAGGCTGTCAAGATCTTGCAGAAAGAGTAGACCGTCGGCCTCGGCTGTTCCGGGAGACGTGGTTCAGAGTTCGTAGGCTCACGCTGCTGTTACAGTTCAACCAGAGATTGAGCTTTACCAAGAACCCAAATCGCGGCTCCAAAGCGAAGAAAAGGGAAGAACTCGAGTCATTACATCTGCTTCGGGGAGGAGTACAATTTGAGCAAACACTTCATCTGTTTCAGGATCGGCCTAACACGCATCAAAATCAACAACACCATCAGCAGGAAGTCTATAAACGAAGAAGAGAAAAGAAAAGCCAACATAATTCAAGATTGAAGCAATGGAAACGAGCAAGAGCAAAAGAAAAGGAGCTCACCTTCAGACGAACATCGACGACGCGGCAGAGAATCTTGTAAGGGAGATTGAAGAGAGGAATCTGCTGATTCAACTCCTGATTCGTCGACGCCTCCAACTACGATGACACACGAACACAGCACCGTCAACAAAGCAGCAATCTTTTCGGGAGGAAACGAAGCGAAAGAGCAGCGTTTCTGTTTCTCTTTTCGCTGCTCTCTTTTGTGGCGTGCGTGTGCAAGTGCGAAAGCTTTCACCTGTTCGATATGACCCTGGGGGAAGTAGAACACACGGTCGTCGGCCCGCGGCACTTCCACCAGCGGTCCCGCGCACGCCCTCCACAGCTCCTCGTAGAGAACATCCCCTCCTCCAAGACCTTAACCAAAACATTCCACGATCAGATCACAGTGGAGAAGATCAAAACAAGGCCGAAAAGGAGCCACCTTTCCCGCTCTGAACTCCTTCCGCCCTCGCGCCGACACGAGCCGCTGCCTCATACGCCATGGAGAACGCGTCGCCTCCTCTCGTCACCGCCACCACCTGCAGCGGAGCAGCGCAGCGATAACAGTCGATCCCTATCCCAATTTGCTCTTCTCCTTTTCCAGGTCCGATTGCAAGGGCAGCAGTAACAGCAGTTATCTTATCACCCCATTAAAGCGGCAGCAATATCACCACAACATTCGCCACCATAACGCCTCCATTATCAATCATAAAACCCTCTCTCTCCACAGTCTAGACTGGTCCCACACACTTGGCTCCCTTTTGCAGTCGGCTTTCTACTGGCCAATGAAGCTTCAAAGGAGCTATCTTTGAAGAGGGTGCAGCTTCCTCCTCTCTCGTCTCCGACGCACTACTACGTCCGCTACGGCCTACCGCTGTAGACACAGGACGGAAGAGAAGGAGCTAATCATTAATGGTGCACCCAGAAACGCTTTTCCTACCCGTCGCTGCCTTACCGCTACCCCTGCCTGTCCTCGGGCAGCTGCGTGCGGGTCCCGCCTGCAGCCTTTAATCACCAGACAGGTAGGTGAGCCGGGTGCAACCTGCAAAAGCTATTGTTTCTAAAGGCGAGGGAGGGGGGGCATGGGGAAGGGCCGAGAACAGAGGAACGCCGTCGCCCGCTTCCGCTCCCTCTTTCGCGCCTCGCCCGATGGAGGCGCCGCGCCCGATGAAGGCGGGCGGCCCGCCGCCCGCCCGCCACTTCTGCCTTGACAGTAACGGACGGCGTCATGTCTCGGCGCCGTTAGGGACGCAAGGAGGGTTCCCGTCACAGTCCCCGCCGGTGACGTCATCGTTGGGCCCCTTAGAGATCCCCTGGCGAAAGCGAACGGGAAACGGGCGGGTAGGACCACCAGCCACGTGGACGCTTCGCGAGGGAGACCCGCTTACCGGAATGGGCTCCACTCTGCGAGCGGTGGCCGTGCGCGCTCGCGGCTAATATTTGCTTCGAGCCATAACCCTATGTCCTACCCACGCCCTTACCTGGTTCGTAATTGGGGAACACGCAGGGCCGCCAAACGGGGTAGCGCGGGGGCCATTGCTTCCTCCACCCATAAGACAGGTAGGTCGCACAATGACGGTCGACCTCAGTACCGTTTTGCCATCGGAGCGTTTCATAATCTGGATTAGCTTAATGACTAAGATAGCTTTGACTTAGTGATGCATCCATGGAACCTAATCTCCCAACCATTCGAGTTATATGGATGAAAGCTTGTTCTTTAGAACACAAAAGTCTTTCCTCATGCTAAGGGGTGTTTTGGGATTCATTTCAGTGAACAAAGTGGAATGGACCATTCGAGAAAAGGTACATGTGCTTATCTTATAGAAAACTAAGTTATAAGAGAAAAAAGAATTAACAAGCTAATTAGACTCCATATATATATATATATATATATATATATATATATATATATATATATATATATATATATATATATATATATATAATGATGATGTTGGCGATGATGTAAGCGCACGTGTGTGTTGGCACAAAGAATGCGTGGGGTAGTAGGAGCAATAGGAACCAACGCGTGCACTTCATTGTGAGTCGAACAATTGGCAGAACGAGTCATCTCTTTTGTCACATACCAAAAGAAATATTACATGCTTTGTGTAGTTGGATTCGCAACGAATAAATGGTCTTTGAATAACATTATACTATCGTCTTGTAGATTGCAACGATGAGAAAAAGTGGATTCCTCCAACGAATAAATGGGAGTGATGGTTTCGCTTTTGGACCAATATATATATATATATATATATATATATATATATATATATATATATATATATATATATATATTATTATTATTATTTCTTATGGTGCATAATCCATAAACCTCAATTCTGATTGGTCGTAAATGTTGCTTAATAACACGTGATTATTCTTAGAGCTGAGCAACAAAGCATCATTTCAATCCGAAAGACGGTAAGATTTTGAGTACGAAACTTAGACGTAATATAGAAAGTAAGACGATGTGCATTGAACGATTCGAATATCTTATCGGTGAAAGCTTATGTATCGAGTCACTCGATTGTTTGGCGATGGTGGGATTCATTTATTTTCTCTACAAATCTCATTAGTCTTTGTAATTATCACATTCAAGAACAAATCATTGTGTGTTCTTCTATTAAAATAAGAAAACGTGGTATCATGGACCACCCTCTTCTCCCTAAAATAACTTGTTGCCGACCCTAAGTCTATTGTGTAGTACAAATTTCAACGCATCAATCATAATCATATTTGTTGTGCAATCTAAATGTCATTGCCACAAAGCAGACATGCACATGAACAAAGGAAAACTTGAATGAGTAGTCATTATTAATGACAATAAAAGAGATCAATTGTTGCAATGCAGAAGATTATCCATTAAAGAACCAACTTTTAGTGTTATGATAATATTCCAGGACAACAATTCAAGCATGACACTCAATTAGTCCACATCGTATATAAAAATTCTCATCGAAATATTTTTCTTAATCATATTAGACTCATTAACTTATAGAGTGATTTTATTAAATATCTTTGATATTAGTTTTGTTCAACTCTAAAAAGAAATTAGTTTATCACTCATCATCATCAAATGAATTTAACTCAAATCGATTTAACCTTTTTTTATATTTGAAGTTGACAATTGTAAACCAAATGAATTTTACTCTCTTATCCTAAATTAATGATCAAAATTGATACTAACACAGATTAACATGCAACAAATATATATATAAGACTTTAAGTAATGGAATAATCCCAAGTCAAAACCAGCCAAGATTGCAACACAGATGCCAGCATATAACAAATCTATAGATAACTCAAAAGTGCTGTTCCCTTTTTCTCCTCCAAAATCCAAACAGATGCCTCACCTAAAGATCTCACCAATCCCCATGGCTGGGAATACAGTTCCATTTCCACCTTCCTTTTCCCAATTATATATATACACACACATATTTCACCATCTTCATACATGTACATACATCCATGTGTTCAGGTCAATCATTCTGTCAATCCATTCCACCATGTCCACCACAAAACACATGTGCACATGAATTGATGCAGATACTCCTGCAGAGAACAACTCTGCCCCAATCACGAGGCCACTGCCCCGTTGATACCTTCCTTCTTGTCAAAGGTTGTGTGGCCACTGCCCATGAGCTCTTGTTATCTTAGCAGAGCCATGGTGGTGGTAGTGTCTTCCAGCTTGTGATTGCAAATGGCATCTTTCCTCTCTTGGCCTCAGTTCAGTGGAGTCGAGACACCAACCCTCGCTGGGTTTACTGTGTCACTCTCAGTGGTGCCATTAGCTTTTTCTTTGAAGACCAAAGCACAGATGAACCTGTCCTGAGCTTTTTGTGGAGTTTGGACATCAACCCCTGTGAGTGTTGCTGTGGCCTTTTTGGTGATGACTTGAGCTTTTTGTTGGGTCAAGTAGTCAGTGGGGTTGACTCTAGTAATTTCTACTCCTGTTGTTGCATCAACAATTTTAGTAATTAAAAGTCAAACATAACAGGAATGAATCCTATTGAGGAACTATTATCTCCAAGATTTCTCAATCATCACAAGTCCAAAAACAAAAAACAAAGGTAAAACCAAAAAATAGGTCAGCCTCAGGTCTGGTAGAAGCAATATAGTATGAGAGGCCATGATAGCTTCTGTAAGATCCGAAGAACACATCATAATTTGGTGGACTGGATGGAGAGCTGTAGCAGAAAGCATGTAAACATAGGATCGAGAAGCTTTAAGCACCCCATTATGACACCATTTTTGCTGCAATGATATAAAGGCTTCTCCTACACTCGATCAAGTTGACTTTTACCAACCTCACAATCCAACTTAGCTCTAAGCTTCACGAGTGAGATAGGTTCCTGTGCCAAAGACAAACTGCCATCTTTTAAGCTCCAAGTTCTTCCTCTATCGTGACGCATGGCATCCATGGAATCAGAGGGTGAATGAATGTGCTGCTTTCCTTTGTGTACTTGAGGGCATCATGAGTGGCCATAAGTGCTTTCTGAGGATAATGGATGTAAGGCTATAAATGGGTTCATCGGGACACGCTACCATGTGGAAACCAAACTGTTCTTATTTGGTGGTCTCGTCTGGGAGGAAGAGACTCTCCCCATCCTAAGCCACTTCTCGTCTTTTCCTTGTCTCCTCCACAGTGTGTTGATAAGGGACGCTTTCCCAAGGAGAATTCAAACAGCACGCAGAGGACGCAAAGGCGACAGCGAGTGGCTTAGGGCATATATTCGCCTTAATGGATCTAAAACATGCAATCATATTTCATCTTCAAGACATGATTGTTCTAACTCAAATCTTAGAGGCCACCACCACACTTACGACAATAACATGTGTCAAACAGAAAAGAGGATAGGAAGCATTGAGACTAATCGAGTGACAGGTGGGAACTGTGGAACTTTTGTTTTTTCACTGTGCTAATTTAGATCCATTTTAGTAAGAAGAAGAAAAAAAAATTGTATTCATAGCAATTTGTGGATCGATCGATGAAGAATTCATCAACCATGTTCCAAAAACCTAGTTTTGCTAGTATCGTTTTGTAACGATCAAATTGAGAATCAAACATCCTCGTATAACGATCAAGTTGAGTCATTCTTTATATCTCATCCTCTTCGTAGCAAAAATTATTAGATTATATGATTTTATCTAATTATGTAAGATATATTATAGAGATGATTGTATTCTGATTATAATAAAATTTCTTATGAGATGATTTTAATGAGAATGACTCTACTAATTATTTTTTTAGACTATTTTCTCTCACCTATAAAATGATATGATCTCGTAAGGATGAAACAACTCAAAAAAATTAATCAGTTATTTAGATATTATAGATTTTCTTTCATTTCTCCTTTGTCTCTAATTCATTGCTCATAACGAACTTGTGGATGATAAGATAAAAGGAGAAGACAAATTTAGTCTTTTATGCGTATTGATATTGTTGATGTACGCTTGTAGATCAGATATAGCTCTCTAAGTAATATTAAAAGGTATGTTGATTTTAGCTTCTAGAATTAAAATTTTCTACATAGAAATAACATAATTACGATTTTTATACTTACAGAAACACCTCTTAAGCGAAAGATCTTTCAAAACTATACTATACCGAGGGCGAGTCCGATAAAAGATCTCTGCAAAGAGATCTCTTGTAGGTTCTGACTTCCTCATCAAGGATCTGCAAGGCGACACCAATTTGGCTGGCTGCTGCATTACGGCCTCAAAGCAGCAGCCCAGCAAAACCAGATCTCCCACCTCAAAGGCTATATGCCGACTCTAAAATGTATGGCCAACATCCCATGGCATCTTTCACCCTACAAATCTCCCAGTGAGGCCACGTCAACAAGAACCACAATCTCCTGGCCCATAACCACGCCAACTTTGGAAGATTACATAGTATTTTGGAGAGGTGACCCACCTCCTAGTGGCCTATATATATATATATATATGTTCTAATGAGCAAAAAGGAGCAATAACCAAACGAAATAGAAAACATTTTCCAAGAGGTGATTAACATAGCTTTCAAAGATTAGAAACAAGCTAGTGATTCATGTGGTATATCATACAACGGCTGATATTGCCTCGAGTGCCCTCTTGTTTATCGAACACAGGTATTTGCGTAACATTAAGCAAACTGCGTGCTGCAATTCTCCATCCGACCTTTGACGTCTTCTAATGGCAGAGAGGGCAAAGCATCAGCCCGTTCTCGTTGCACTGTTCACACCTCTCCACGCTCTTCCCGTCCTCCCCCACCACCTTGCAGCTCCCGTTGCACTCCATACATGGAATGAACCTTGCCCCGCCGCAGCACTCGCAGTCTTTCTTCCCTCCCTTCCCCGACCCGTCTCCTACCCTCCGTGCCACCCACCGCAGCATCTCCCTCAGTTTCCCCGTCTCGCTGAGCTCCACCACCTCGTCCACCCCGCCCACGTACCTGCCCCTTATGAAGAGCCGCGGCACCGCCAGCTCCTCGCCCACCAGCTCCCTGACCTCCCTCAGGAACTCCCCGTGGAGCGACACGTCTCGCTCGTCGACCGCCACGCCGAAGTCCAGCGCCTGGCCCTCGAGTACCCGTCGCGCCTGCTCACAGTCCTCGAACGTCCGACGGACACCTCTCAGCGTCGTGGTGTAGAGCACGACGCCGTCGGCGTTCCCAGGGGGGCAGCGCTCGGGGTACCCATCGAGCGGGTCGCGGCGCCACCACGGCAATTTGGCAGCCACGTCCCCGCCGGCCTTCTGCCTCTGCCTCTCCTCTCTGTCGCGGACGATGAAGCTGTTCTCTTTCACGGAGCGGAAGCCAGCCATCTCGGGCGGCGGCGGGCGGGCGGGCGAGCTCGCTCGTGGAGGAGAGGACGGCCGCGGCGAAGGCTTCTTCGTGTGGCTCTCGAGCTCTTCGAGTGTGTGGAAGGAGTTGTTCTTTGATGGTGCTGATGGCGGCTTCTTGGGATCTGGCGGAGGAGGAGCATGGTGGGGCTTGGCTGCAGCAGGAGGAGGCTGGGAGTTGAGCGTGGGTTTGAGGTCTTCAAGAACTTTGCTCACCTCGGACCAGGATTTGGGAGCCACCTCATAGGATTCGAGCTTTTCTAGCAGAGGGAGCGGCACGGCAGTGAGCTTCTTCTCTTTCTCCATCTGCTCTCTCTCGTCATCGTCGAAGGCCTTGGTGGTGGTGGTGGTGATAAGCCACGGCTCCTCGATTGTGCTGATGTCGAATAGAGCGATGCTGGTTGGCGGCGGACGGTAGACATTGGCCGCCACTGACGCTTCAACACGCTTCGAGGTCACGCATCCCATGCTGGATCCTTTCTTTTTCTCCTCTTGCCACAGAGGATGGAAGGAGGCCGAGGCCTTAAGAGACGAGAATTGTGGCGGTGGGAGAGGAGGGGAAGGAATGGTTGCCAGAGAGAGTTGGGATTATCATCTTGTGGTGGTGGTGGACTGTGACTTTGGTTCAGATGATCGATATCAATGTATGTGGTGTGGCCTTGCTGGATCATTCTAGGATTACTGGAGATGGATTTGCCAAGTATATATATGAATAAAACAAGTATCTTCTTGGACTTTTGCTCTCTAGCTATTGGTTGCCATTGTGACACATGGAATATTAAGATTGACGATCCAGCAAATTAAGAAAGCGATACTTCAATATATATATATATATATATATATATATATATATATATATATATATATATATATATATATATATATATATATATATATATATATATACATACATATACATTTACATATACATACATATACATATAAAAGAAATTGCTTAGTAATACAGTAAATTCCATGCTTTGGCAAATATTATCTTCAGGTTTCGTAGGCAATTTTTGGCCCGACAAAACGAAGAATGACAGGAATTGGCATTTATTATACTGAGAACAACAACTAGGAAACAACTTGATTTGGTGAGGGATCAAGAAGCTTCAGGAGTCCAGAATTTGGCATCTCTAGATAATCATAAATGAATTATGTTGCTTCCCCTATTTTTATATTTATAAAAGAAAATGATCGATTTCAAGCATAAAGCATCATACACAGCCAAGCACCAGCTACATGAGGCAATTAGCTACCTGCTTGGTCTCACCAAAAAAATCCATGCTCCATAGAAGGGCCGCCAAAACACTTTTGAAGATTAAAAACTTTCTTATAAATACCAATCTCATTGCCAAATTTTGAACTATCTACATTAACTATTTCATTTTTACGGGCCTTAAAGAACGTACAATCTTCGAATTAACAAGCAACTTCCAACGGATTTTTGTTAAAATAATAGAGCTAACAAATTGAATTTGAACAAACGTATGACACGTACTGCTTACGTGATCTTTTCCAATAAAAAATCCAAATAAACCAAAAGCTAATGTGTAATCTCTGCATTGAAGCACCTGAGAGGAAAAGCTTCTAAATGCATACTTCAATTTCTAACTTTCCTGCTTTCATAAAAAACTATGCAACAATCACAGTCGTTGACTGGGCACATCTACAACAGAAAAATATATTCCAAGACTCATCTAGTGTATTTTGTGGATTACCAACTACACCAGTATGTTAAATGCAATGTACATGACAAAATTATAAACGATTGTGTCTCCAGTATTTACATTTCAAAAGCCACCAACATGCCTATGCTATTTGTTTACTACATCTAAAATCATTGTTAGCTGTAAAATGTCTTCTCCAACTTTATTAACAACAGGGCTAACATTTTAGGAAAATAAAAAAAGATTAATAACACAAAATATATAAGAATCGGTTAGAGGTAATCCTAATATGATAATCCAGTGCATTATTGCAAATCAAACAAGCTACACAACTTTATTTTTGCTACTTTAAATGGAATCCCAATAAATGGATTAAGTGTGGCATCTCATATGTTGTGGTAGAGATGCTGTACTTGTCTAATAGGTCCTGTCCACAATTTAACGTAGCAGTTATCTTAATGGTAGTTCTCAGGATGTTCACATGCCTAGAACATACATGTCTAGTGCTGAAACTGCATGGTATCACCGGCCATTACAGTTTGTAATAAGGTACTTGTGATCTCAACTAATCAAAGCTTTAAATAAACAATGAAATCACTAAATATTCCCATAATGACTCAACACCAAAGGATGCTACAATAAATAAAATCCCAATCAGAATGAATTACTCATTATGCCTGCAAACAGCGAAGCATACAAGTGTTTTCCTTGGCATCTTGCTCACTAGCATGTCAAGGTACAAGTTTCATGTGACGGTTCAGTGTTTGACCATTTAATGACACCCACTAGCATAAAATCATACCCTTCCTAGATGTGCTCTAGCAGTCATCTACCATACACATCAATTTAGTACATTCCTCTAGTTGCTATAAACAACACAATATTAGTTTAAAATGATTGGAGCACAAGATTTACAAAACCAGCTTAATATATTATGCAGGTTGATAAACTCATTAGCTTCAATGTATTGAGTATCATGAAGAACATCCAAAAAGCGACTTGTATTGGTGAATATAACTTTTGGTAAATGGGTTTCTTACCTTGGTCACCCAAGATATTGCACTCAATCTCATAAGCAGCCCTAGGAGAAAGCAGCTAAATGAAATTCTAACATCCGACATGTAAAACTAGTTGTCATTCCTCGATCAATCAAAACTGTGCTGATTTAACAAGATGCTTGTGTAACTAAATCTGAAGTCAATTTGCAAGCCCAAAACAAATAAGCTTGCAAAATTTGACAAATCAGAGATAAACAAGAAATTTAGGCTCAGTCAATATGGTAACCTACTACAAGTACAAGCTAGCAATGATCTTGATGGTTGATCATAGTTCACACTATTTTCTTGGTAAATGCACAAAACAATGTGCCCTAGAAAAACATGTAAATAGAATTAACTATTAGCATATCACTCCTAATGCATGTCATGTTATAAACTTATAATAGAACATACAATTAAACAGTTATTTCGGGTTAGCTTTTGATATAAAAAAGAAATAGTAGGCATTGGAAATAAATAAGTTCTCTTTAAATTAAAAACAGCATGGGAACCCTGAATAATAGTATCAAGAGGACGTGAACAACCCAAGCATGTACCTCACATCGAAAAGTGGATGGCCTAACAATATAAGCAAGTCATCAGGACTACCTTGCAGGAAAAATCAAGATTGAGTAGAGGCATTTCACCAAAACAAACCAGTTGTGGAACCCATCAGAGACCAGGTCACGTGAATGCTATTTTGCCCATTTCAATCACAAAGTAATAACCCTATTGAAATGACAGCAATCAGTAAAAAAGAAGGAAACCATGAGATCATTCATGCTAAATCCTGCACACATCTCCACAAGAATTATGAACAAAACATCCTTCTGAATTTACTACATATCAAAAAATTGAGTAGGATCCAAAAGTATACTTCATGTTCACTAGTGTAAAATGGTCATAAGTAGTGCTAATAAAACGAATTGTTCACTTTTATTATGGAGAGAAACGGATAAACATGCTATTCTCCATGTTCCTATCAGTCTCAGAAGTCCATAGGCTGAGTTTTAATTATGAGATATCAACAACTGACAAAAAATTGTAATATTTTCAACAAGCATCAGACAAAAAGATCAAATATCGTCAACCCTCAAAGGCAAGAATTTTCATAAAAAAATTGATTAACTATTTCCCTACAAGAAGTTTCAAGGTATCCATGCTTTGAACTTCAAAGTTTGAAAATATCTTGGAGGATTCCATCAGTACCCAATAAGCTAGGTTACATTACAACAGATACCTCGCAAGGACAAGCAAAAAAAAAAAAAAAAAAAAAAAGTGGATATTGGCCACAACAATGTTCCAGGAAATGGAAGACTAGACAAGATCAATAAATATCCATCAAAAGAATAAATTGGACCACGGTAACCAGATTCTTATAATCAATATTGAAGCATCTATGAGAACAAGCTAAAAATATCATAAAGGAGAACAAGCTAAAAACTTCAACTAATAAAAGAAGCATGGAATTTCAAGTTGAAAAAGCACCAGTTGAGAGAAACAGTCAAGCGTGCACTGGTTGCAGTCAACTGGATAAGTGAAGAATTTTGGATTCGGACACCAACTATACTGGAAGCAAACGAAATTAATTCATGAGAAATGGCAAAATAGTGGTGTCAATTGATGTGGTTAGATGCTAGGAAGAATGAAAAACGATATGAACTAATTGGGGGTCAAATATGAGCTATTAAAATCATGTGCAAGATGGATCCCGTGTAACACACTTATAGAAAGCAAAACCTGAATATCATATTCCAAGTGGTGGGAGAGTTCAGGTCTTTCTGGTGCTGTACAACATAAAGTTTCTGCCTAAAGGTTACCTAAAGCCTATAAGCAGTGGGCACAATGCAAACTGCTTCAGGTTCTCACCACTGGATGATGCGAAAGTTGGAAATTTGGTAGCCATATGATCTGTACTTGAGATGTCAACAATCGAGCTAACACAGGGATGCATCACAGTGAACAGTAGCATTTATATAATTTATATACACACTTGTCCAATTCTAGAAATACTCATAAGTTAACGTAGGTACATCAGATATAGTATCAGAATTCAGACTATTAATAAGGTGCTAAGACCTAAATTGCATGGGAAATAGACATAATACCACATTTTGGTATTCCAGGAGTTGCTGAATAGAAAAATAGATTGAGGTGCCGAAGAACCAAAAGTTTTGGAGATTGAGCTATAAGATTAGCCAGTATAAACTCATACACGTTTGAACATAAACAAGGCATATCCTCACATCTCTTAAATAACATTCATGAATAAACATGGTGATGTTTTTCGCATGTTGCAGAATATAGAACATGATCAATTCTTTCTTTCGTCTTTGATCATAGGTTAAAAATCAATATAAAGAGAAACTATCACCTCAATTTAGAGGTTAAACCAAAAAGGGTGAACCCAGTGTACGTGGCTCCACCATTGAAGGGTCCGAGTAGGATTAATGCATGCAAACTTAGCCCTACGTGTTGAGACCTTGTTTTGACTTCTGAAAATGACAACTTTTACAGATGAAATTGAAGTAGAAAAAGGAAAAAGAAGACAACTCAGTAACTGCAGAGTAGAAACTATGAATACTGCATTGAAACCTTTAATTGTTCACATATGTATACTTTCTTGCACCAACTAATGCAGGGGAAACCAGGCGATACTTTGCCGATGAGTTAGACTAACATATGGAGATAAATCATATTTTAATTAAACAGGAAGGTTTACAATATTAATTTAACAGTTTAGATACAGAGAAAAAAGGTGGTCTAGACTCTAAACAACTACATTAACAAACATGACGTTCCTATACAAGAACAAACATGCTGTTACTGAAATTTTGGTATGTGGGCTAGATAGTACTACAAAAAAAAAAAAAAATATATATATATATATATATATATGAAAATTATACCTTTCACTTCTCATTGCAGGGAAAATTCTTTAAAGCAAACAGAAGAAGCCCAATCAATATTCTCTTAGAACAAACCTGCAAAGTGCACCTATCTCTATCAATTAAATATCTGAATGCTCATCCAACGAAAGGAAAAGAGGAGAAATGCATATAAGGAACAAAAATAAAGGATTTCGGGCCCTCAAGTCCAAGGGAAATTATATCCAGAAAGAACTCACTTCATTAAGTTGAGCATGATTTTATTAGCTTGACTAAGGATTTTAATTTTGAATAATACCGCCCATACTAGGTGGTACGTACCGATCCGTCAGCAGACCGATATATGGACCACCTGCTACCGAGATGTCGCCTCCTCCTCGTCTGAGGCGACGAGGCCTCGACGACTTCTCCTCATCCGTGCGGGGAGAAGTAGTCTCGGCGACGCTGCAGGGAGAAGAAACCAGCGTCATCGAGGTGACGTTTCTTCTCCCCACGCGGGCAGAAAAACAAGGGGACGTCGCCTTTTTCTTTTAACTTATATATATATGTATGTATGTATATATATGTATGTATGTATATATATGTATGTATGTATATATATGTATGTATGTATATATATGTATGTATGTATATATATGTATGTATGTATATATATGTATGTATGTATATATATGTATGTATGTATATATATGTATGTATGTATATATATGTATGTATGTATATATATGTATGTATGTATATATATGTATGTATGTATATATATATATATATATGTATATATATATATATATCGAGCGGTACACCAGAACGTACTGCTCGATAAACCGTACCTTACTGAGCTGAGCTCAATACTCCGGTACGGTACAAAATTATAAACCTTGAGCTTGACCTTAAAAATAAGATGATTTTTTTCAAAAACAAAATTTAAACAAACTGACCTATTCCAGCCCTGGGACAAAATTATTTCAACAGCTGATTATTTATATTTCTCATATTACACTTACTCTACTTTTAAGAGAATTACGGTCCCTAATGTTCAGCATGCATCCATGCCCTGATTTGCGCTCAACCATTTATCTAGACACATCTATTAGAAAGGTCATATTACAGTTGAAAATGTGAAAAACTAATAGATATGTAACTGTTCACGACCATGTTTATCTTGGACAACCACGGCAGCCACCAACCAACCAGATCCCAACCCTAATCATTCTGAATCTACTGATGTTGAAAATCAACATTGCTGCACTTGCTATGATAAAAAAGAGAAAGAGAAGGGGAAAGAAAATGAAGCACTAGAAGTAAAAAAGAATGTCTTTAACTAAAGCAAAAAGAAAAAAAATAATGTACTTCTGAGCATGGTTCGTCTTATTGGTCCATATCAGTGTACCGATCAACCATCGATATGATATATATTGAACCGTACCGACGTATAGTACAATGGGGCATACTGACAAACCAATATGTACCGCCTATACCAGTCCCCTATTAAACCGGTACATACCAACCATACTGAACAGTACACCCATGGTCTGACGAACCTTGCTTCTAAGTAAGCTCTACGCATTCAGCTGAGATGAAGTGATATCAAAGTCTACTGACTGATTTTAGTTCCATATGAATAACTTATATCCACCTCTTTTTATTTAATACATATTAAATTACATAAACTAAAACATATAATTCAGTTTGTCCCAAATCATGGTAGAGTATCTAAATATGTTAAAATAAGAAAAGCTCAGGATAATAAGTGCACTAAGAATCAAAACAGTAACTAGTGCAAAGGAGATGGAGATGGCAAGTTTTCCAGAAAGACCTTTAAAATACAGCAGGTTGATATCCAATAGCATCCAAGATTGCATTAAGATCACTTGTCACTGCACCGGCGACATAATGCACACATACGGAAGAAGCAATAAAAATGTCACAATCAAAATTTTAACATGCCAATCCTAAATTCTAAATCACTTTATAATCATAGAATCACACTAAAAAGTTCATGGTCAAGGTTGAATTAGAATCCAACATATGCTGGCCAGAATAGTTTCCAACCGAACTGCTGAAGATATGATGAGGTATAAAAAATCATTACAAGACCTGACTTGAAGAAAAACTAAACCAATAATCACTAATACAACTAACTTCTGATGAAAGCAAATGTTATTCACATCTAATGTTCCTAACATTTATGAAGTTGTATACGATTGGAATGCTGTAAAACCCAGCTAGACTGTAATAGAGAAGCCTTTTATGATATTTCCATTAAATTTGCATTAGCATAGATCTTGCAAACCAATGGATCTTTTACAATTAACAAATTTTCAATAAATAATTAAACTAATAGAAAAAAAAATCTAATACTTATGGACTTGTGATCAATGGCTAGCAAAAATATGAGTCATCAAAATTAGTATAATAAAAAAATTGTTGAAGAAATCTTCAAGCTTCTTTGTTCTGCATATCTGATAACATTCATATGTCTTCACAGGATTTAAATTAACAAAATGTGTATGCAACTTCATTTTCTTCCCTAGCATAATGTGGTAAACAAAAAGCAATGATGAAACAAGTGGCCTCTATAGTGACAATTTCACTAAATGACTAAAAGAATTAAAATCCAGAGCCCGCTAAGTATAACCTAACTGATAGAAATGATTCTTAGTTCGCTTCCTATGTCAGACAACCTTGGCCATCAGCGTGTTAAATGTCTCAACACCTGCAACCTTTCAGCCCAGATAGCAAAGGATGAGCATTGCTATCCTAAAAATATTGAATGGCCTCAAACACTTCACTCTTAAAAATAGGCAAAACATTTAGTAGTCTTTAGATCACTCAACAGCACGTCCACTTAAAGCAAATATTGACTCACAACAAGGGCTACAGAATTGTTCTGCAATTGAAGATATAATGTTCGTAACTCCACTCCACTTAATGGTATACAAACTCTCCAAGGAGGGAAGATGGGTTCTCCGACTGAATCTTGTCCATCAGCATGTTGTATCCTAACACAATCTATCCTTGTTCAACTTCAGTTGTACTGATAAAACCTATTTTGCCAATCATCCCCACTTATCAAAATCAACTTCCCCAGTTATTAAGTTTGTAACAGAGATCAAAGATCAATTGAAGTGGCACAGAATAAATCTGTTTTGCAATATGACTTCATAGTCCTGGTTCCAACAATCTTTAAAGTTAAACTATTTTATAGACCAACATGAACTTTTTCATTAGAAAAGTACAAGAATTAGGTCCACCAGAGACCTCTTTTACTTCCACTTGACCAAAGAAAAGCAAACCTTCACTCTACAGTCAAAAAATCTTCATCATGCCAGCAAATCAAGATGAATACTGACACAAACACCACAAATAATGAAAGAAAGATCAATGTTAGGAAGATCCAATGAATAAAAAATGATGATCAAGACAAATAAAAGCATCAGAACATGTATCCCTAACCATCTATATATTACTAATTATGGAAACCCAGGAACCATTATCAGTTAAAAATACAAAAACTATAATTTCTCACCACCATTCTTTCATCCTACCAAAACCTATTACCGCACTAAATATTTCAGTGTAACATTCAAAATATCATACTACTTTTACTGTTAATACATGCAATATCCATAAAAAAATACAAACACATGCTTATTATCTTCCCAATAGAGTTCAGAACAACCAAATTTAAATTCTGCTCATACAAAGATTTTTTTTTTATATTCTTTGTTTCTTTTCAGGATAAACTAACTCCTTCAGCTAATTGTGAATCCTCTCCAGAAATACTAGTATCTGCAAAATTCAAGGAAAGAAACTAGTATTGTTTGACTGGAATATGATCCTTTGGTCTCTCTAATATGAAAACATTTTCTTCCTTTCTTGAAGCTTCTTGATTGGCTGAGGCCAAAATAAAGTGCTGAATGCCAAAAAATCGTGGATTAGATATTTGACAATCCAAGCTCCAAATCAAAACAACATTAGAACAGCAACATATGATGCATGTCCATGAGATGAAGCATCAAAAGTACCTACTACAAATGAAGGAATCTTAGTGTGAAAACAAGAAAGATCAAGTACGGAAAGACAGAACATCACCTCAAGATTTGGTAGATTCTAAAGGAACAGTTTCACTCAGTACAAACGCATGGATGAGGCTTTGTGCAGCATGGGTCTGCTCTGGTGTTCCAGATATAATGATCACCGTCTCTGTAGCCTCTGGTCTGGGTTCAGTAATGATAATTTTGGCTTCTGAGATCTGAAAATGGGGGGAAAATGCACATTAAGGTGAACAAATCAGTTTAATGTGCAACAACATAATTATCAAACAAACCTCACGGATCCGCTTTAGACAGCCTCCATCTTCACCATATATGGACGGTACAAGAGATCGAGGAACAAAAACATCTACACTTGTAATAGGGGCCGGCTGGCTTCCACTGCATAAAAGCCAACAGAAATAAAGAAATTTCAGCTTTTCATGAATGATTGCCGTGATACCAAAAGAAGTTAGTGGAAAAACAGACCTAGCAAATCTACCCTTCCTTCTTTGTGGATCTCCTGGGTAATCAGGCAAAAGCATGGGACCACCAACATCCCTCATACCCTAAATTGATTAACAAAAATTGAAGAATGATTTAGAACAGAAAAAAAAAAAAATAGTTAAAAAAAGAACATGTTAAAAAGCAAGTTCTATTTCAGCAAACTTAACTGAGATAAATATGCTTACCATTTCTTATTATCAACAAATGAAACTCAAAAATAAATAACAAGGAAAGATTAAATTTAGCTTTTAAGAGCAGCATTATGCCACAAGAAAAGTCAAGAGTACACCAGAACAAAATGAAACCTCATCATTGCACAAATAAAAACAGCATTACACCAAAAGCTAGACTTCTAAAAGAACTTTAATATGCCTAAACTTCACTTAATATCCACCAGAAGATGAGGCCAAAAAACTGAACCCACATAACTAATCATGCCAGGACACCATATACCGATATTATGCAATTATTTTACAGTGTTGAGAATCTTTATGTCCATATGAATACCCAAATTTCAACCCCCACCTTCCAAACAAACAATTCTCATTAGAACTTGAGAATTGTAAATATTATACTAGTTAATCTAGCAGGGCATGAAATGAAATAGAAAGCCAACTCATAATGAAACAAAACTTGCTCCTTATCACCTTGCACATGATTTCAGAACAAAAATCCAATTGACTTAAGAAAGTTACACAGAACTAAAGGCAAACAGAAATCATCAGCCAACAGTCTTGGATTAATGAAACTGACTGACAGCAATAGTATGTTTAACCAAACAAATAAATAGATCATATGCTTCTGCATTTCACAATATACCATCCGTACCACTAATCCAGGCAAACCAGGTACGTGGACCACTTTTTCAGCTAAAACATGTGAGTTTTCTGGTCTATTTTGCTCCTTACCAACGAATCATAACAAGTTTTAAACAGTATCATCTTAAAATAAAAAAGTTCATGCTTAATTAAATACACGAGACAAATGACTGTTCTATCTATACCATCCCAACAGTGAGCATCAACCTTGAGCTTCGCTTAGGGTTTCAAACAACCCAGACACCATGGTAGCTCCCCATACCAGTACTATTTCGTTTTCTTCTTTTCCAATTGGACCTGTACCAGTAGGCACAGGTGAGTGCCAACACATGGCACTAACACTACCGAACAAGTCCTCCCAAGAACCACTATAAATACTGGACTGAGATTTGGGACATAGAATATGTGAGATATGATAAGAGACAAATACAAGCCTTCTAAAAACAAAAGAACACTATAATTCAAACAACTATTTGTAGCGTCATATTATAACTCCATATTTGTTAAGCCTACAAAATCAACTCATATCTTGGAGCCAGTTACATTACCCCAATCAAGCTTTCATATCGCTATTTACATACTATTTGTACCCAAACAGCTATTACTAGAATAGATGAAGGTATTACAGCAAGTGTTGCGGCATGTATGACAAACAGATGTGTAGAATGGTGCACACTTCAAGCCATGTTGGTATATCACTTCACTGTACTACCTGGGCCGGTATATTGCAAGGCATTATATATACAATATATGTTTTCTACATTACAAGCCAAAGTCTGACTGGAAAAAGCACTGCAACCTGCACTTCTTATTGACTAGCAGAAAGTAACCAAATAAAAGCAACCACAGAATGGTTATCAATTATTCTCAAAAATACTTCATAACATGAGTCATTAGTTCTAAAAACAAGTATTAGCCTCTCTAAGCTGCAAACTACATGTAAGAAAATTACCATTTCTGTAATATCAATAAAAATAACACAGAAAACATGATACCTGAGGTGGCCATGATGCAGGTCTCTCAACACCGAGAGGAATACCCGAACCATGAACTGGATGAGCAAAGACAGATCTTTCTTCAAAGGGGTGACCAACAGGATCTTTCTGAAATGGTGGCAAATAAGGATGCAACCTGGGAGGTGAAGACTCCCTCCTTCCCATGTAAAAACCATATGGAGGTAATTGCTCAACAAAAGCAGGAGGCATGTTGGGATTCATAGCGGGTAATTTATCACGGAAAACATGAAGCTTCAGTCTAGCAGTTATTTGCAACAAAGCTTCCTGAACTGCTCCAAATTCACCAGATATCTATAAAGAATCCAAATGTCATGTTGTTGTGATGAACAAAATTTAGCAAAAACAAAGACATTTTGCAAAAACAGAAAGAGGCAGAGGCAAAGCCCAAACCAAATAATTTAGATAGAAACTGCCAGGAGAAAGGATGCAGCAGCCATATATTCACACAATAGTAACCCAAAACATACCTGAACCACCTCATCATTTTCCAGTACGCCCCTGGGGATCTGTTCTCTACCCAAGATGCGAATATGAGCTCCAGAAAGCTTTCTCATTTCTGCTATTATAGAACCACCTTTGCCAAGAAGGCAACCAGTTTGGTTGGAAGCAACAAGAAGCCTAGACAAGACAGTGCTCTCTTTCGTATCAGGTACAGCCATTACTAGTCTATGTTGCACACGAAGAACTGCATCCTGCACTGGCGCTATCCTATCACTTGGAAGCTACAAACACCATCATCAGATTAGGAGACCTAGCATTATCCTTCATCACACTATTAAATAGAAAATGACTAAGCATGACGAACTTAAAAATACAACCTCCTCTTGACATAGTTCCCATCCTAAATATAATAGAATATAGATAGAATAGCCAAAAATAAATAGGCTACACTAACAGAAAATTCTGAAGTGCTATATGAAGCCATGAAATCAAGGTCTCAAATGTTGCAGCAACTACAAGGAGTCAGAAGGAAGGAGGGAGGGGGAAAGAAGCATACTGCAAGACCAGATATCACTATAATACGATCCTCTGACTCAGGAGTTGTCTCTAGAACTTTGATCTCACAGCCAGTGTCATTTTTAAGACCTTTGACAATGTTCCCTCCCTTTCCTATCACACTTCCAACCTTGTCATTGGAACACAATAACCTGTAAGTTATTGGCTCTGGAGAAACTTGGGGTTGCAGAAGAGGTCCACTTTCATGAAATTTAGGAAAAGGTGGACCAATGCCTGGATGAAAGTCCGTGATGTCATGAGGCCTGTTTGAGAAAGGTGGTACTTGAGGGGGATAATGAAAATTTGGTGGTGGAAGGCCTTCTGCCCTAGGAATAGAAGCAAATGGATCAGACGATGGACCAGAAGAACCCAATGACGGGAACAAATCATGTTCTCGTGGTGGATTATCCAAAAGCTGCTGAGCAACTAAATGAAGTGCTTTCTTCACTGATTCAACCCCTCCTGTTACCTGCAAAATGATGAGACAAAGTTTCATCAATTATCCATTAATTGCCATGCTAAGCTTCTCTTCAATACCTAGACTTGGTGAATACAAAATAAACAAGGTAAAAGAAATCATGACACTAAGAAAGAGACAGTACATGATACTGGAAAAGGAGACAAACAAAATTTGAACAATGACAAAGACAGATAGAAATACATCTGATTTTCTGCAGAAATAATTAACATTCCAAATCTGACAAAATAACATAATAAACAACTGCTAAATATTACCAAAAATAATCTTTACCTGGACAATTTCATCCTGTTGGGAAGCACACAACGGAAGTTTATCTCTAGGAAGTATCCGAATCTGGGCCCCACTATCAGCTGACATTTGCTTGATTACACTCCCACCCTTTCCAAGGACACAACCCACCTGGCCAGACAGAACTAATAATCTTGCAGAAACAGTGGAATGCTTCTTATTAGTGTCATCTTCATCATCATTTTCTGATTCACCTTCAATTAATCTCTCAAAAACAAGTACGAGTGCCTTCACTGCTGATGATGGTACTCCATCTAATTTTGAACTATCTGCAGCAGCAGAATCCTCTGCCCCTTCAATATTATCAGTATTTTCCTTGGCACTCTCAACACCATCAACAGCACCAGCACCTTCAACATCTTCTTTACTATGTTTGCTGCCAAGTTCGGCATCTTTCTCCAACCCAGTGATTACAATAACTCTCTCGTCGCATCCAGGAACAGTTTCTTCAAGTCTAATTTTTGCACCAGTCTGGTGGCGTATCCTTGCTACAATACCTCCACCTTTACCAATCACACTTCCAGATTTTGAAGCAGGACAGAGTATTCGGAAGATAATAGCCCCTAGGGGCACTTTCACCTGATTCTGCAGTGTTATAGAAGGTCCAGTCTTTTTCCACTTACCCCTCCCAGTGTGCTCCAAGGGATTTTGTTCAAAAGGACGCTTGGATGGTAGCAATGGAAATGCCATCTGCTTCTCAGCCTCTGATCCACCAGAAGAAAGACTAATATGAAAACAAGTTGCAACAATTTAAATTCAAAGGAAAAAAAACATTCTAAATAATAGCAGAACACCATAAAGCATTGAGCACAGAGAAGACAAAGAGCTAGATGAATTAAGCAGGATATCTAACAGAATCTTATTTCCTTAGAACTAGTTAAATTTTTTATCTTGTTTTGATTGGGTTAGATTGATTTAGACTTTCAACCACATACTTATATCATCCTTGTCAAAATACCATGCAAGAGTCACAAAGCAAGTCAAATTTGAATCATGGAAAAATAGTGGCACCATTAAGCAGCAATATATAAGAGCCAGCACATGTAAACACTCTTAAGTCAGGTGAATTTCATCTGAAATATAAAAGTTTCAGACTTTAAAGCCACCTAGTGGTCACCATGCAACGATATGGCATCTTAAAAATTGATTGATAAACTAAACGAATTATTCTATTAATTTATTTCATGAAAATTTGTCATAAAACGTGGAATTATGTTTCACTTGATCATATACAACAGTCAGTAACAAGTGACAGTTGTACTGGTCATGATTCAACGTTTTCATGCATCAGTTATGCAACCTTTTATTCCCAAAGCTGGTGCCAAAAGCAAAGCATAGAAAAATAAAAGGGAGTAGCCAGATAATCCCCTGCATATTTGATAGGAAAGGAATGCAACACCCCTACTATCAGTTGTTTGTTGGGAGTTGCAGAGACAGGATTATTATGGTGAGGCCTCTTCAAAGGTATACATGGTATAATGATGCCTTTGCATGACACCAAACAAGTCAAAATTTTGACTGAACAAGTAACTGACAGAAACTTCCAGAAACAAATGAACCATAAAGCAAGTCAATGATGAGATGTACAATAAACTCAAACACATGAAATGAGAATCTACAAGAGCAAGCAAATCAGCAGGCACTACTTTGGAAGCTTTTTAAAAACTTGCTGCACCTTATATCTAGAACAAACCTTGCCACAAAAATTGTTTTCAGAGTGCCCCACATCTTGTAAACAAGTAACGATCTCAATATCTCATTGGTGTTCTTGCCCACTAATCACCTACAACACCATAGACATTTATTCAGCTGAACAGAGACAAAACCTGGTCCTAGATAGACACAACCAAAGAGTGTTGTGCTAGTCAACATTGGATGGCACAGGCCAAACCATGCTGAACCATGTCAACTGTATGAACACATGGCCAGGCAAATTTTTAACTTGTGTCAACCAGCACAGATGTGTCAACATCACCATGTGCCACACGTAATGCAAGAAAGCTTCTCTTACATCCCCGTTCACAAAATGAATAATTAATGGATGCATGCACCAAAAAAACTTTATTTTTCCTCAACATGCAAGACAGCTGTACCTAACAGAGTACTTTCTTCTTAAGACTACACCACAAAAATGTTTTAATCTGTCTGACATAACACTCTTCATGTCTTACACCGATTAGCTATCTGACTGAAAAACCACCTGCCAAAAACCAACCAGTCGTCCTTCATGAAAGACTCCTTTTGCTTCAACTCAAGAATTCAGATGCTACAATAAGCTCTTAAGTACTGTAGTAAGATGGTTAAAATTTTAACTATGTCCACACCAAAAAAATGTGTAGTGAGGTGTCCCTAGAGTAAGTGAAAAGATAACTCTGTCCACTCAATTGATTAGATCATGAAAATCATCAGCATTAAGAGAGAATATGATGCTTTATTGGTACTGAGGACAACTGGATGTCATATTTATGTAGAATTGTGAAAACCAAGATGCCTTTCATAGCAAGACTCTCAATGAACCATGCCCACCTCCACAAACTACAAATATTCCCACTATTTCAAGTAAATTCTTTGCCAAAATTCACTCGATATAAAATAATAATGGCATACGAAGACGCGAGGCTCTTGCCAAAGCAAGGTCCGATGAGGATAAACATATGCAACCTTACACCCACAAGCAGGGAGGTCCGCCCTTACGCATTAATATACCAAATCCTACAATATCCTTCTTAATCAATTGATCATCATCAACCAGTCGCTCAAAAACACTCTAACTGAGCTGGGAGAATGCGAGCTGTTAAACGTCTAGCCCATCAAGTAGGATTTATTCTCCCTTTTTAATGAATCTAAATTGCCTTGCGATACATCCTGAAACTTTGCTACATATCAAGAAATCTTACTCCAGTTCAAAATCCATGAATGGATTTAAATGGAGATTACAAGCGTCTCTAATAACAAAAACATCCCGCGATCGGGTGAAGCAAATTTCCTTAAAATTCCTCCGATATTCGCCGACAAAGAATCTATTTGGCATTCTCGAGAAATCAGACCGTCTTACCGTCTTGTTGATCGGGAACATAACTAACATCGAGCCCTAACCTCGAATGAGCAGAATAGCGAAAATATCAGAAGCGCCCAAACCCTAGTATCCGGCAGAGTCTCAAGAAAGCTGATTTGGTACGCGAGAGAGAGACGAGGGGAAACCGAAGAAGAAGAAGAACAAACGAATTCCTGCCTTTGATGATCGAGGCGGCCGCTTCTTCTCCGCAGAGACCGTCGGAGTGAAACCAACCTAACGAGCCGCGCGACGCGCTTTCGTGAGCCGCACGGAACCCGCGACTACAAACACTGACGGGAAAGTACTTGCGATCGCAGATGGACCGTGCGGTGACGCGAGACACTGATAACTATTTTTACTTTCCGACGTGGCAAATCCTGAGAGGCTGGCAGTGCGCGTTCGAACGCCCATCGCATCAACTTCAGAGAATGTTCTAAACACATCGATTTGAACCAAAACGGACCCGATCGAGGCTGAAATCAAGTCGAATCGAACCCGAGTCAGGTTTTCGTTGCCCTCTCTAATCAAAAAACGGTGTTGGGAAATAAGGAGGCTTTGTGCAATATCCGTACGCTTGAGCCCCCCCCAAATTTTGGTCCTCTCACTAAAATGATTTGCCTCCTCTCACCCACAATTGCTTGTCACATCTCACCAATTTGTGATCCCCACGTATAAATCCAATACCAATAAATTTCCCCTGAGGGTTGCCATCTATATGATTCAAATCTTTAGGTGGTGGGACTCACCTAAGGTGACCACATTGACATCCATATCCACATTATTGTGTTCACAAATCAATCTCATTGTACCTTAGACTTGGACTACATTGCCTACTTGATCCAAGCCTTTTGTGTACCAAAGTCACCACTCATCCATCATCCTCTGTTCCATCTCAAACACCACACCTTGTGTGTTCTACATCCACTCCATGGAGAACATAACATAGAAAGATAAACTTTGCAATAGCACAGATTGAATATTGGTTATAGGTTTCAAAAATCCCAATATTATTAATTTTAATCGATAGTTAGTGTAAACACATTGAAAATTTCATTGGTTAATATTAAAGAACCCAAGTTATTCAATACACTAATTAGTGACTACTCAAAACACATTAATGGAATTCTAAATGCTCATATATGTCAATGAGCCTCATATAAAATAGAGTTTTACATATGAACCCCCAGGCGAGGGCATATATGTAACGAAAAAAGTTATTGAGGAATTAATATGTAATTTAATATATGTCGAGGTTTAATGTGTAAAAGAGAACGTCCATAACATTTAAGGGAAGCCGTGTGGACTATAGAGAGAAAGAGAGAGGTGGTGGTGGAAAGCGCCGGAGTGGGGAGCCGCTAGATTTCCTCCGCCCGCCGATCCGATCGACCCACTACGTCCAGTCCGATCCCCAAGGGTTCGGGCTCGGCCACCGCTCCTAGGGTTTCGGTGGTCCTCCGACCCCTCCCCCACCGGCGCCACTATCCCTCTCTGATGCAAGCGCGCGCGGCCGCGGAGGACAGCGACAAGGAGGCCTTCGCGAAGAAGCCGCGCCACTGCAACGCCGAGATGCCACTCGCTGACGCGAACGACGACTCCTTTCTCTTTCCGGTGGAGGAGATCGTCCAGTTCCCGCTGCCGGGCTACGTCGCCCCCACTTCCATCAGCTTCAGCCCCGATGGGCGCCTGATCTCGTACCTCTTCAGCCCCGATGGCACCCTCCACCGCAAACTCTTCGCCTTTGACGTCGTCTCGGGTCGGCAAGAGCTGGCCTTTAGCCCGCCCGAAGGAGGGGGACTCGACGAGACCAATCTCTCGGTGGAGGAGAAGCTGAGGAGGGAGAGGTCGAGGGAGAGGGGATTGGGAGTCACGCGGTACCAATGGAAAGCGAGGTCTCCATCATCTTCTTGCTTTTCTCCGGAAAAGCCCACCATCATGGTGCCATTGCCCAATGGGGTCTGTGCTCTGCCCTATTTCTTGATTTAGTCGGTTAATAAGTCGATCGTAGTAAATGGGTCGACTGTAGTAAAAGAATTTGATTTGTTTTTTGCTACATGACATTTATCCGATTGTCAAAATGTTTTCTTTGTTGAAAGTTGTTATCCCTTGTGCCGCAATATCAATTAATCTTGAAATTTCTCGTCTAAGGTGTGATAGTGAATAATCTCTTTTCCAACAGGTCTATTTCCAGGAATTATGTGGCTCAGAACCAGAACTCAAGCTGCCATGTTCTGGTTCGCCAATTATTGACCCACATCTTTCGCCAGATGGAAGCATGCTTGCGTATGTTGGAGATGATGAGCTTCATGTTTTAAGTTTTTCACCTGGGGAGCCTAAGCTGCCTAACCAATTAACTTTTGGTGCAAGAGCAAATGGAAAGGTGAGATATTCATTGCTCGTTATAACAATGTATCCTTTTTTTATGACTTTTTTTTTTGGTTTGGAAATAATTATGATACTTGTGATTTGTTCATATTAACTTACAATATACATCTAATAAACTTTAAGATTAGGGTTACTTTTTAGAGAAAATATTCATTTATGGAGACATCATAAACAAAGATCTTCTCTTTTGCTATGTAAACATGTAATCGAAATTTTTTAGTGGATAAGTTTACGTTCTGAGAAGATTACAAGACATCTGAGTCATCTAACTGAGTTTCTGTTATTTTGTCTGTACAATTTTTCTGTTGTAGCTTGGTTGCCTAGTTATCAAACGTAGCAGGAATTATTGACTTGAACATCAGTTGCACATTGAATTTGATCCAATTCTCTCTTGGGTTTTTATTCCCAGAGGTGCTTGAAAGATTAGCACTTCAGAATATGATGATTCTTCAGGGGAAAATGCGGCTTCTTGCTCGTCAATATTGAATATGAAAATGAAAACTGTGTTCATGCAGGATAGTTTGTTTCAACCAGGCTAGGACTAGTTTGTTCATTACATTTGGTTTGGTTCTTTGAAATATGATCGAACTGGATTCTGTTGTGTTTCCATTTATTATTTCTTTATGCACAAAGGAACTGAGGGCAAGATGATTTTGGGCTAATTGGAAAGTTCCATCTTCAGACATGCACTTTGACCTAGAACAAAAGCTGTCGTCCGACATGCACCATCAAGGACTGCACCAGAGAAGTTTCAGTGCAATACAGGAATGATATCCTTGTAATGTTAATCTGCCGAATACCCTGTATGGATAAAGAGAACATGGTGGCACATTATGATTTGCCAGCAATGTTGTGGCCTATGTCAGAATAGTTGTGGTTTTCTCATTGCTGTCATGATACATAAGGCATTGTACTGAACCAGTCACTCTAGGTGTCATGACGCCCTAAATCCTTAAGACATTGCTAATCAGCACATCTGATAGTGATTTAACAAAGCATCATTATATACTTTGTTTTGATCTCAATAAGTTCTGTAAACACATTGAAGTATCTATAAATATTCTTGAAGGAGTATCTTTGAATAACACATATCAGACATGGTAGTCCATGGAGAAAGCTGATATAATGAAGAATTATTTGGAGAACATCTCTCGACCATAACTATTTAGCCAATTTGGAAGTCAACTGTTCTTTGAAGTATTTGTATGTAGGCACTGAAAACAGCGCATGTTAATATCTCTCCATATTTTGAATGTCTCAGCTGTCAAGTAATAATCTTATTATCTTATGGGCAACAAACCTTAGCCTGGATCTTTAAATGTCCATATTCATTCCATATACATTGTGGCTTGCTTCTGGCAAAACATATTGTTTGCATGAATATTTTAGTGACCATGTTTATGTACAGTATCTGACAGGTCTGATCTGTTTTCTGTTTTCAGACTCATGGTCTCGCTGAATACATCGCACAGGTGCTAACTTTCTCCTTTCGTCTGTGATTAAATTAATTCTCAAATGCTATAGTGCATTATGATAAACTTCTTATCTGCTGACTGATTGCTTTCGGCTACAGGAAGAGATGGATCGGAAGACTGGATTCTGGTGGTCTCCCGATAGCAAATATATTGCATTCGCTGAAGTTGATTCAGCTGAGATACCTCTTTTCAGAATTATGCATCAGGGAAAAAATTCAGTTGGCTCAGATGCACAAGAAGACCATGCCTACCCTTTTGCTGGAGCAGCTAATGTGAAAGTTCGACTTGGAGTTGTTCCTTCTTCTGGAGGAGAAGTTACTTGGATGGACCTTATTTGCGGGTTACAAGATGATGCTGGTGGTGATGAAGAGTATCTAGCTAGAGTCAATTGGATGCCTGATAATTCTCTTACAGCTCAAGTCCTCAGCAGGTCCCATTCCAAATTGAAGATTTTTAAGTTTGATATTCAGACCGGAAAGAAAAAGGTCTTATTTGTAGAAGAGCATGAGACATGGATAAACTTGCATGACTGCTTCACACCTCTAGACAAAGGAGTGAATTGTTCGTCTGGTGGTTTCATTTGGGCTAGTGAAAAGACTGGTTTTAGACATCTCTACCATCATGACAATAATGGAGTTTGCTTGGGGCCTCTTACCCAGGGTAATTGGATGGTTGAGCAAATTGCTGGCATAAATGAAAATGCAGGTCTTCTCTACTTCACTGGCACGGTGGATGGACCATTAGAATCTAACTTATACTGTACAAAGCTTTTTCCAGATTGGAACCTTCCCTTACAACAACCAGTGAGGTTGACTCAGGGTAGGGGAAGACATGCAGTGGTTCTTGATCATCAGATGCAGAGATTTGTTGATGTCCACGATTCTTTGAACTCTCCACCTAGAGTAATACTTTGTTCTTTACACGATAGAAGTGTAATAACTCCTTTATTTGAGCAGCCTCTTAGCATTCCTTGTTGTAGGAAGCTACAACTTCTATCACCAGAGATTGTGCAAATATCTGCAAAAGATGGCACAGTTTTATATGGGGCGTTATACAAACCTGATGCAAGGAAATTTGGGCCACCTCCATATAAAACATTAATCAATATTTATGGTGGTCCAAGTGTTCAACTTGTAGTTGATTCATGGATAAATACAGTTGACATGAGAGCTCAATACCTAAGGAATAAGGGAATCTTAGTATGGAAGGTAATCCTGCTTGCTATTTTCTTTCAGTTATGTCCAGGTTCATAAACTGCAATATGATATACATGATCTGTCAAATACATTTCTTGGTAACTGTTTTAAAAAAGCATATATACTAGTGGGATATTGTTGAGATAAACTTAATTTATTGGCTTTAACATATAGTCATTATTCTATATGATATCTAATACAAATTGTATGGTTCCAAAAAGTAGTGAACTTTTGAATTATTATTTCACAGCTTCAATTTTGAAACTGTAGATGGTCTTCATGCTCCATTCTTATCAAGCTTTCCAAAATATCTTGCTGGATCTAGAAGTTGGATGTTGTCTTATATTTCTTGATTTTTCATTATTGCTAAAATGATGGGTTTTTTTTTTCATGAATGTGAGGCGGAAACATAGTGAGATTAATACACAGATGACTATTTTGTGTTTATACTTCATAATGGTTAGGAGGAGGGAGATGAACCTAGTTGAATCAGATATTGTGCATGTAATTGAATATACACAAATATGGGACTTTGTGGTATGTATTGTTCTTATATAATGTGTCTTTCGAATCATAGGTTTTTGTTAGATACCTCAAGAAATAATTAGTTGTTTCATGTCGGCCTTTATTATGATAGACTTATGTTCTTATTAGTCTTTGTTACAGTTTTGGATTATCGCTAATGATGCCTCTCATGATTATCACTGCATTTTCCAGCTCGAGCTAATTGTCCTTTCTGTTGGCAGCTAGATAACAGAGGGACTGCAAGGCGAGGATTGGAGTTTGAGGGCCATATAAAGCACAGCTTCGGTCGTATAGATGCAGAAGATCAACTCACTGGTGCGGAGTGGCTTGTAAGGCAAGGGCTTGCCAAAGTGGATCACATTGGCTTATATGGTTGGAGCTATGGCGGTTTTCTGTCAGCAATGAGCCTGGCAAGGTTTCCTGACACTTTCCGGTGTGCAGTATCAGGTGCCCCGGTAACTTCATGGGATGGATATGACACATTCTACACTGAAAAATACATGGGCTTGCCCAAGGAAAATCCTGATGCCTATGAGTTTGGGTCGATCGTGCACCATGTGCACAAGATCAAAGGGAAGTTGATGCTTGTTCATGGAATGATCGATGAGAACGTTCACTTCAGGCACACAGCAAGACTTATCAACTCACTAATTGCAGCTGGTAAGCCGTATGAACTTCTGCTGTTTCCAGATGAACGGCACATGCCTCGTCGGCTTAGAGATCGTGTTCATATGGAAGAGAGAATTTGGGAATTTATCGAGAGAAATCTATGAATGGATCCATGTTTTTCCCTCATCGTCTGGTCGCAGTAGTCAGGTAGTATGTTGTATCGTCAAGGAGGCCCAAACTGTTTCACTTCTTCTCTAATAAAAGAGAATGAGGATCATTTTACTTATAGCGTTTCTTGAAAATAAGTCATTTGGGGTTTGGTTAATATACTGGTTGAAGTTTATATAGTTCCTGCTCAAAATATTACTGGTTGAAGTTTGATTTCCAGGAGAAATATGTGACAGCCAGAATTCATTTCTTGTTTGTGATTTGTTTTGAGATTACACTCTCGGAAGGCTAATTCATTTCCAGTGTATGTATGTGTTGTGTTCAACTATTGAATCTAAATCCCGGATTCTGAGGCCCAAGCTTCGGTCGAGTGGCCGAGACCTGGTCTTCCTATTTTTGAGCCGAGGAATAGCTCAAGAGCACTTCCCCATCAATGCATATGGTACGTGCGACGTCTCATCATTGGTACTCTGCCCACGGTATATAAAGTCTCCGCCAGGTGATCATATCCATATCATTCCTTTTCCGAAGCTGCGACATCGAAGAAGGAAAGAGAGAGAGAGAGAAGAGATGGCAGATCAATCTGAAGGTTAAGAAGGACGAGCTGGTGAGCAGGCTCAGGTAAGGCTATGCACGCCTATGCACGCCTAAGGTTAAGAAGGACAAGCTGGACGAGCTGGTCAGGCTGTGGGACAGGCTCAGGTAAGTTCTATGCACGCCTAGCGTTTGTGTTTATTCCCCAATAATTTGGTTGCAATGTGAAGGTTAAGAAGGACGAGCTGGTGAGCAGCGCACGAGACGCGGCCGAATCGTGCAAGCAGTCGTGCCAGGAGAGCAAGGAGCAGGCCGGCGGGGTGATGCACCAGACCGGGGAGAAGATGATGAACATGGCTCGGCGGGCAACTGATGCCATCAAGAATGCTGTGGGCATGGGAAGCAACACCGGCACCACCAAGCAGTAAGCAGTTGCTCTCTATTTCACGGGCTCAATATGTCCGCTAATTAGTACCTCACCACATCATTTTCCACTCTGTTCCAATTTTTTGTTCTCCTTTTAGATGCTAAATAAGAGAGCTCGGCCGTCATCTTTTGAGTTTATTTGTTGAGTCAATAAGTGCATAATATTGTTAATTTGCATACATAAAAGGGTGATTTTTCTGAAATTATTTTCCTTCTTTTTCTCAAAATATGATTATAATTGATGAGGGTAATAATAGCGATAAGACTCGGGTTGATCATAATTTCCTTCTTTTTCTCAAATTATTTTCCTTCTTTTTCTCAAAATATGATCATAATCTTTTTCTATCGATCTGACAGCACTTGGTCAACACGAATCGGAACGTCGACCGAGGCACATTAACATCCTGCTCACATCCTGCTCAGGCTCGATCCTTCACATCACGTCACGCCAACGTCGATGTCAGACGTTACCAGGAGTATGATCCTGCTCCCTACGAGCGGGCACATCAGGCAACGATAACCTTCACTATAAAAACCCTCGCGCTCCGAGAAAGTGAGGGATGAGAGAAGATGACAGAAAAAACCCCTTACGACTATTCACTGACTTGATCATCGGAGGGGTCAGGTCAAGCTCTCCCGACCCGACCTGTGTGTAGGTGCGAAAACGGAGGCCTCCCGCTAGACGCCCAAGCGAGGAGCCCCTTCTCGGAGGAAACGGTGACCCCTTCGCGATCGGACCATCGCAATCGGTCTTCTGCAGTCCCAAGGGTCGTCCCAGGAAGATCCCCCATCATTCAGACCCGAACCAAGCCGCGTCGGCCCCGAGACCACGACTTAAAGTTGTTTACACCAACAATAATAGTGACTCTTATTTTATGTACGTAAATGCTCTCATCACCTTAGTCTCATCACGAGGATCATGAGGCTCTATCGTCTCTATGCATATAAAGTTCGTCGTCTTCATCTCATACTCTCATCGTGGGGTCTTATCCGTCCTTCCTCATCCATCGACTTTATCCCTATTCTCGCTTATCTTTTGTCGTGTATTGCCCTCATCTCCTATTGCCATCCCGAGACTTCATTCATCCTTCTTTGTTTATCGTTTGCTTCCAATATTATTATCGTCTATACTCTCAATAATATTTATATAATTATAAAAAATAGAAGATATTATATATCAAAAAATATATTAGAGAAAAACTTCACGAAAATCACCCAATATAAAATATCTTGGAATGTATGGTTACCACAAATATAAAGTGATAATTTACACACAATATTATGCATATATTTTATATAAAATATAAAATTCCAACCCCTACAAGCATAATAAATATATACTATCCCCAATTGAGTGGGGAATCATTATAGCATAATAATTATATTCATGCTGATGGCTCATCAATATCCCTACAAGCAGCTCAGCTTGGTGTCACCATTACTGCCCACCGTTCACCCATTAAATTCTAACCCCTCACCTCCTGACACATTTCACTGCTCTCGCCACCGTCTTCCCCCATCCATGGTTTTAGTTGCACGGGGGTGCATTGTTTCTTCCCACCGACACCGCCACACGAAGTCCCCACCAATACAGAGAAAAAGCATCAGGAGGAGGAGAAGAGAGCAGCCACTGGAAACAAAACAATGGCAGCACCACGTGAGTCCTCAGGAGTCAGGAAATTTCCCCTCTCTTCCAATCAAGTATTCCTCCACCTTTTAGCCTTCGGCTTTTCAATGGGGGCCTGCGTCGGATTCCTTTCATCCTCCCTGTGAGTGAAGGCGTGGGGTGGGCAGAGTACTGCAGACTGATACAACTGTTCTTGTGGCTCTTGTCACCATTTTTGTTGTCCATAGTAATCAACAACAGGTCACACACAGTTTTGGAAATTGTGGGCCACATCAGTGTCCCAGAAGACTTTGCTTGTTCATAGATATCTTCTGGACACAGCACTGACCTCCATTAGAGTCATCTGTTGGTGTCCATGATAGCAGCAGGTGGGAAGATAACCAAGCACGTAATAATCCTTGTATTCTATATGAAGATGGTGTTAACATGGCGCCAGAAACATTGCAGTATTTTACTTATTGGAAGGACATCCTTAGATTCTTATACTCATCATGCTTATGTTGTCTTTATCCATTCCCAAAAACTGCACTTGAATCCACGTACGAAAAGGCCAAAACAACTCTTATTCCAAGGAAAAGAAGGCTTTAAGATATCCATCTCCACTCCATTTGAGATATAGATGAGACCATGAGGATGTTGCAGAGAAAAGTCAACAGATTGAACAGTGCGTAGTTATCAATCGAAGTTCAGCAGATTGCAATTATTCTCTTTCTGAAGAATTCCAATAAAAACATCTTAAAAAGAAAATAAAAAAGGCAAAATAAACCTATATCGTACACAAACAAAGAGGTCACATATAGAACAAAGGCAATGATAACATTTAGAAGAAGGAAGGGATGGGATGGGATGGGATGAGTGGCCATTTACACGGATAAGCCAGACAAGAAGGCCACTCCAGTTGAAGGCAGCCATGAGGAGCCGTAGATGAACTGAGCCACCGTGAACTTGCTCGCCTCCTCCGGCAGCGTGATCACCCGGTACCCTGGCCATGTCACCCGCTTCCCCACCGCACCCCCCGGCCCGTAATTCATGTACTCCCCGTAGTAGAGCGTGTCCAGGGCGAAGGTGGCGTTCCACTCCAGCCACCCCGCTTGGTGGATGTGATCCTCCATGTACGACATCATGTACACCACCCTGGAGTACAGCTTCCACGGCCGGCCCAGGTAGGTGGAATAGCTGGCCTTCACCGGCTCCAGGTCTGCCGCCGCCACCACCCGGCACGCGTGGATGGAGATTCCGGTGTTCTGGTTGGGGTCCTTGCGGTTCTGCGCCGTGATGGTGTTCTTCTGCATGTCCATCGGCTTCCGTGCCCACAGGCTGCAGTTCTGTAGCACCACCGCCGCGTTGCCGAAGATGAAGTCGACGGTGCCGTAGATGTCGCATTCCCGGAAGAACTGCCGCTGCGAGTGCACGTACAGAGTGTCCTGGTAGCCGATGACGTTGCAGCGGTAGACCACCGCGTGGTCGGCCCCCACGCGGAGCGCCACCGCCTGGTGCTTCTCCGGCCCTGCCCAGTTCTGTATCGTGATGTCCCTCATTATAAACCCCGTCCCCGTCGCCGCTGCCAATCATTACAGAGTCAACCAATTTATTCTCCTTCCTTCGATTCGGTTGAATTCAATGATGGGAATTCACTGTGAAGTGACACATACCGAAGGTGGCGGTATGGAAGGTGGTGAAGTTGTCGTAGACGCTTCGCGATCCGGCTATGATAGTTTGGTTTTTGCCGTCGCCGATGAACATGAGGTTCGTCTTCTTTCTTCCGACTTTGATGTTCTCGTAGTACCGGCCGGCCTTGATGTAGATGATGATGCGGCGGCTGCTGTACTCCGGCGCGGCCTTCACGGCGTCCACGATGGACGTGTAGGTGCCATTTCCGTCCTTGGACACGACCATGTCTGCCTGAATGTCCGCCGCCGGTACCTGAAGCAGCCGCCGGTCCTTCTTCGCCACCCATGCCGGAAATCCATCGTCGACGTCGATGGCGTTCAGGAGCTTCCTCTTCTTGTTGTGGATGGGAATGCCGGTGAAGTCCTCGTTACGGCTCACGCCGGAGAAGATGGCCAGGCAGTTGCTGACAAGCTCGGTGAGGTCCTTCAGCTGGTTCGCCATGTGCTTCTTGACGTAGATGTCTTTGACCGGTTGCAGACCTTCATTGCACGTGTCCTGGTTCGTGAGCGCGCCGCTGAGCCAGGTGAGCACGTCCTCGCTGGAGACGGCCTTGACCCGGGCCTGCGAGGACGGGGACACGACGAGGAGCGAGTTGGACAGCAGGTCGAGGGAGTGGTCGAGCAGCTCCATACAGTCGTCGTATGCGGAACGGGCCAGAGTGTCCATGGCGGCGCCGGCGATGGCGGAGGCGCCGTGGATGGCAGCTCCGACACGATGGAGCGTCATGTTGACCGAGACGTGCACGAGGTCGCGTTCCCCGGCCGCCTCGAGCGCGCCGGGGAAGTCGAGCAGCGAGCTCACGCACAGAGCGGGGTACCGAGTCCGGCCGCACGCCCTGGAGATGGCCTGGCTAGGGGCCCGGCGGCGCGCCGGCGAGACCGACGGGATCCGGCCGCGGAAGAACAGCGCGACCGAGACGCCGGAAGCGGCGAGCAGGAGGACAGCGACGAAGGCGAGCCAAAGCAACACCCGCTTGCGCGTGCTCGGCGCGTCGCGACTCGGTTCCAGATCGGAAACAGAGAGGATCGACTCGGACGATCCCAGTCGGCCGTAGCCCATCGTATAAGGCTGCTGTTGAGAAAGCGAAGGGAGTTGAGGTGAAAGATGAGAAAGAGTCGCAAAAGGGGAAGAAGATGTCAGCGAGGGTTATAAGGAAAGCCGAGCGAGGTGAAGGCAGCAGCAGTCCGGTGAGATGTCCACCTCCTGCAGCATTAGCTGTCTTCAACCGGGTGGTCAGGTTTCCATGGGCCAAAGAACCCCATTTGCTTTGCAGGATCTGTACGTACCATCAATCCCTGCTAAATAATGTTTCCCTTATCTTTCACTCGGAGTGCTTTACCACGGCAGAAGAACAGCAATGCATCGTGAGGGACGACTATAAACATCCAAGTCAGAGGTAATCCAAGTCAATGGAGGCTCAATCTACAGGATCTTCTGGCACCCACGGGAAGTGAAAGGAGCAGAGACGAGACACCACATGTGAGGATTTATAGTGAGCACATGAACGGAACGCTCTGTCGACGCCCAAAACACACGCACAGTGGCTTGTGAATGCAGGTATCATTGTTTCTGTGTACGTGTCTACTACAATAGTACAATGTACATTCTCAAACATTTACATTATAAATCGAATTAGATTTCACATATGAAATGGCACCAAATGGGTGGGTGGCGTCACCTTTAATTTTCTGCCCATACATCGGACTCGACAGCAAAAGATGAAGGAATCACAAAGCGTACATTTACTTGTGTACACATTTCTTCGCTTGGCTTCGGGACTACTCCACGCCAGACAATGTCTCCTCGGCTAATCTCTACGTGACGTCGAGTATATGCTTGTGGATGGAGTACTCATTTCTCCTCTTCTCTCGTCTATCGACATGAGTACGAAAGGATAAAATCATACGAATCCATACGATCAAATAATTTCTCATAAAACTATATATTTATATCTTTGAAGATAAATAATGACTTATCATAAATAATGATCGAAGAATAATGAAATCAAAGATGTGTAAAAGCTAAGAGGTCACAGTTATCAGTATATGTTGTTTGAGACTTGCATCTCTCTCACACAAACAATTTAAGTCGAGAAGAGGCAGTGGGAACCACAAGCAGAAGACATCCAAGCTGCAGCAGGCTGGCATGGAGCAGACCGTAATAAATGGCAATCAAACTCCATCCAAGTCCACAAAAAGGTGGCTTTGCACAAATAATTCGAGAGGAAGTGTGAGCATCAGCCAACCTTGGAAAGATAAAAGCTTCATCTCTGAAGTGCAATCCATATACGATGATGATGACAGACAAGGCTGACTGTTATGTAGCCCCATGCATTGTGCTCTGATGAATCACCGAAGGACTAATGGCTATTTTTAGTTGAAGCTTACACATCAACATCACGGAATTATGGATGACAGCCAGACTGGCTGGACCAGTCACGCTGATATCATTCGAGTTGATCGTTTCCTCCTCACGTCACAAAATTTGTTCACTCTATTTTTTTGTCTTCGTTATCACAGTGAAAATGGATCCCAATGTTAGATCGATATATGTATATCTGTAATTTCATAAACTAAATAAATATATTATTAGTTTGATGGTGGATTTTTACCATATCAAATTAAGAGTGAATTAAAATCAAGAATTTAATTTTTTTTATACATAAGTACATATACATATATTATAATGAATTAAAAGTGATGACGTAATTATCGGATAGCTTAGCGCGTAAAGACTTTGATAGATCATCGTAAGAACCTAAAAGTTCTTAGCTTGAATCATAACACCATGCAGACGTTGAAGAGATAGATTTTATAACTATTTTTAATTTTCTGCAACGATAAATATGGACATATTTCTTAGAAATAGGCAGCGTTTGACCGAAGTCGCCGAGGAATCGGACGCGGCTGAAGTGTAACACCGATCGGGATGGGTTTGCTTTGTATGATAGCCTTCACCTCTCGCTAAAGCCAGCGTCGATGACGACCAAAACACGTAGTCTACAGCGATAGCCACCACCTTCCCCACCTTCTATTAATTCCTCTGCTTCTTCTTCGATCCCCACCTCTCTCTCTCTCTCTCTGTTTACTCTTTGGTTCTATCACACACACAACGGTGTTGGGGAGAATCACATTAATCGGTGGAGGAGAACGAGAACGGGTAACAGATGAAAAGAATGGTTTGGTCTCGAGAAAACGCTGTCGATGGTTGCTTAGACACTCTCAAATCGGTAATCTTTCCACTTTCTTCTGTTTCTCCTGTCGATTAATATATTTAAATATTATGCATTAATTTCAAGCAAATCGACCGTGTGAGTCTCTTTGGAAACCAATCTACCTTTATCTTTCTTATTGGATACAACTTTTTCTTCTTGGATCAAACGTCTTCTGCATCCATTGATCACTCGCCAAGAATGTAGGGAAATCAAACCTAACGACGATCAAAAGTAGTCTTTTGTCTGACCTGACATGTTAAGAGCCTGAATCGGAAATAAAAGGCATTTAAATCAACCTATGAACGAGCTAAATGCGCTAGTTTTCTCTGCCTTTTCCAGCTTGCCCGGGACAGTGGAAGAAGAAGAAGAAGAAGAAGAAGAAGAAGAAGAAATGATGGTCATCCATCAGCGGAACCTGCGAGCGACGAGTTCGTATCGGCCCTGGCGGCCGGCATGGGTGCCAAGCTAATAGTAGAAGTCTCACCGGAGGCATCCCAATCCACGGGAGCCCTCGCCGCTGCAGCTCGACAAACCGGAGGCAGACTCGTCTGCATCATACCGGAGGAGGTGTCGCTCGCTCCCACTAAAGATGTCGTCGAGGAGTTCGGCGTGGACGACGCGGTGGAGTTCAAGGTGGGCGACCCGTATCACGAGCACATCGACTGCTCTTTGGTGGGCTGCAAGTTCGGTGGCGGTCGCTAACCGCCTACGGGGAGGGAAGGAGGGGCCGATAGGAGAAGGGATGGAAGTGACGATGATAGGGAAGATTGAGGAGGTGGGAAGGACGGGGACGACGGCAGGCGGCGTGGAACGGCGGAAGAGCGCCAAGGGATCAGGGCGGAGGAGGCCGCGCAGCAAAAGCAGATGGGTGAGGAAGATCGATGAGAGGGGAGAGGAGCACTTCTTTAGGTTACCCATTTCCCTTGAACCTGTACGCGTATCGGGTGGCGGCAGCAGGCGAGAAGAAGATGATGACGGTGATGAGCCATGAAGTACTACTAAAGGTTGATGGGATATAAACAGGAATAACCTTTGTATAGGAACAAATACTAGAAGACCAAAATACGCAGCGGAATAAAATGGAAACACAATCAAACAGAACACCAAGATATACGTGGAAAACCCCTTCAATGTGAAGGGTAAAAACCACGGGACAAACTAGAGATAATCCACTATGAGAATAATGAATATACAAATCTCAATCTCTTGCCCAAAACCTAAGCAACAACCACAAGAGAATAACTGGGATACAATGATCACGTTACTGCCCACAATATCTAAAACCTCCCAAGTAATCACAGCAAGAGCCTACTGTAGATTTGATCTAACCTGAGATGAGAACACTGCTAGATGATTGTGAACAGTCTCTCTGCGTTGTCCTTGTCTTCTTCCCTTTCTTTCTCTTCCTCTTCTGCCTTGTTCTCCTTCTTCTCTTTGGAATCTCGTCGCTACAAAGATATGCCTCGTTGCTGCCTTTTTATAGCTTTAATCTGCCTCTAAAACGCAGCCACCACACCCCCCTAATCTTAATTAGGGTTAGTTTAAGAGGGGGTGTGAGCTGTGGGCTGATAAAGCCCACATGGGCTGAATATGGGCCATCAGCCCAACAACCTCCCCCTTCAGCCCATAAGGGAGGCTGTCCCATGACTCCTCAATGTGAAGCCATACCGACCAACTGTCGGCATATCTCATGTCTTTCTTTTGTTAAGGTCTTCGTCAACATGTCTACTCCGTTGTCATCTGTATGAATTTTCTGAAGCTGCAACTGCTTCTCTTCAAATACATTTCGAATCCAGTGGTATCTGACATCTATATGCTTTGACTTGGAATGAAACATTGGGTTCTTACACAAATGGATGACACTCTGGCTGTCACAATGCATCACATAATTTTCCTGTTTCAGCCCCAATTCTTGTAAGAATTCTTTCATCCATAACATTTCTTTGCATACCTCTGTAGCAGCAATATATTCTGCTTCTGTGGTGGAGAAAGCAATACACCTTTGTAACCTGGATTGCCATGACACAGCTCCCCCTGTTAACGCAGGTGGTCCACCTCCAAAGCTTAAACAAACCTTAAAGCTCCCTCTGAGATATCTAAAAATCCACTTCACTGCTGCCCAGTGCTCTTTGCCTGGATTTGCAAGAAATCTGCTAGTAACACCCACTGCATATGCGATGTCTGGCCTCGTACATACCATTGCATACATTAAACTTCCAACTGCTGAAGCATAAGGAACCTTTTGCATTTTCTCCTTCTCCTCATCACTTGACGGACTCTGTTCTGAGCACAACTTGAAGTGACCTAGTATTTGCTTTGCTGGCCCCATGTCCTTCATTGCAAAAGACTCACTCAGTTCCTTCTTCAACCTATCAATTTTAGACATATCTTTTCCAAGAATAAGTATGTCATCAACATAGAGTAAGAGAATAATAAAATTCTCACCAAACCATTTGATGTACACACAATGATCTGAAGCCGTTCTTTTGTATCCATTTTCTGTCATAAATGAATCAAACTTTCTGTACCACTGTCTTGGAGCTTGCTTTAGCCCATACAAGCTCTTCTTCAACTTGCAGACAAAATTATCTTTACCTTTGACTTTGAAGCCTTCTGATTGCTCCATATAAATTTCCTCCTCCAAATCACCATGAAGGAAAGCTGTCTTCACATCTAACTGCTCAACCTCCAAGTCCTGGCTAGCAGCAATACCAAGAGCAACACGAATAGAAGACATTTTAACAACAGGAGAAAATATCTCTTCAAAGTCAATACCTTTCTTTTGACCAAAGCCTTTCACAACCGATCTAGCTTTGTACTTTGGTTGAGAACAATATTCTTGAGTCTTCAACCTAAAAACCCACTTGTTCTTCAAGGCCTTCATTCCATTTGGTAGCAGCACCAAATCATAAGTGTGGTTCTTCTGAAGAGCATCCATCTCTTTCTGCATAGCAACTAACCACTTCTCTTTCTGCTCACTCTCAACTGCTTCCTGGTAACTCTCTGGTTCACCTGCATCAGTAAGCATCACATACTCATCTGTAGAGTATCTTTTGGAAGGTTGACGTTGTCTAGAAGATCTTCTCAATTGAGGTTCTGCGGGAACTTGCTCTCCTACTTCTTCTTGCTCAACATGTCCTGCAGGTAAATCAATATCAGGCTCTACACTATTTTCCTGCACATCTCCCCCATCACCCTGATATACTGGAGGAATAACTGGGTCACAATCTGCTAATCCTTCTACAGAAGTCTTGGCTGGTGCCTTCTTCTTCAAATCCTCAAAGGTTTGATCCTCAAAGAAGACCACATCTCTACTCCTGAACACCTTCTGCTTTTCTGGATCCCAAAGCCTGTAACCAAACTGATCATGTGAGTAACCAAGAAAAATACATTCTTTAGACTTACCATCTAGCTTGGACCTCTCATTATCTGGAACATGTGCAAATGCACGACAACCAAACACTCTCAAATGCCTGTAGGAAACATCTTTCCCTGACCATACATGCTCTGCAACATCACCATCTAGGGCTGTACATGGTGATAAGTTGATCACATCAACTGCAGTCCTCAAAGCCTCATCCCAAAACCTTTTGGGTAGCTTGGCCTGTGAAAGCATACATCTGATCTTTTCCATGATGGTGCGGTTCATCCTCTCTGCAATTGCATTATGCTGAGGTGTACCAGGAACTGTCATCTCATGTTGGATCCCATGCGACCTGCAATAGTCGTTAAACAATCCCATATACTCACCACCATTATCTGATCTTATGCATTTCAATTTCCTTTCTGTCTCCCTTTCAACCCTGGCATGAAACTCTTTGAAGACATTAATAACCTGATATTTGGTCTTCAAAGCATAAGCCCAAACTTTCCTGGAAAAATCATCTATAAAAGTGACAAAATAAAGTGCACCACTTATACCAAGAACATCAACAGATCCACCAGGAGTTTTTGTCCTCAAAGGACCACATACATCTGTATAAACACGGTCTAAGGCATGCATTTTTCTAGACAAAGCAGCACTAGCAAATGAAACTCTATGTTGTTTACCAGCCAAACAATCAATACAAGGGTTCATATGTATACCTCTGAGATCTGGTAATACCTCTCTCTTGGAAAGAGCTTGCAGCCCCTTCTCGCTCATGTGTCCCAATCGCCTATGCCACAACTCCATACTGAAGTCTTTCTCTGTAGCATTTAACTGCTCACCATAAGCTTTAGCCTGCAACCTGTACAAAGTATGACATTTCTTTCCATTAGCTATAACAAGAGAACCCTTACTGAGCTTCCATTGCCCTCTGTGAAATCTGCTTTCATACTCTTCATCATCTAGTCTTCCAACTGAAATTAAATTTAGCCTCAAGTCAACCACATGCCTCACATCCTTAAGTACCAACTTACAGCCAAGGTTGGTCTTTAAATGGATATCACCCATGCCAATGATGTCTGCTGTGCCATAGTTGCCCATCTTGACAACACCAAAGTTTCCAGACCTGTATGTAGCAAAAAACTCCCTCCGTGGTGTAGCATGATAAGAAGCACCTGTGTCAATCACCCACTCAAGATCCTGACACACACAAGAAAAAATATCATCAGAAGGAGACAAAATCAAATAATCACCACCCTGCACTGTAGCTGTAGTATTATCCTTTGACTCTGTAGACTCCACTTCTTTTCCCTTTTTCTTGTTCTTCTTAGGTTGCTTACATTGGTTCTTGTAATGTCCTTTCTCACCATAGTTATAGCAAACAATATCTTTTCTTGATCTTGACTTGCTCCTATCCATACGTGAACTGCTTCTAGACTTTGACCTTCCTCTGTTCTCTGAGATAAGTGCCTGTGAATCATTCTGAGATGTTGCCGAACTCTTTCTTCTCAACTCCTCATTCAACAAACTGCTTGTTACTTGACTCATAGTGACAATACCATCTGGCGCAGAATTACTAAGGGAAACCACCAGTGTCTCCCAACTTTCTGGTAATGAACTGAGAAGTAACAATGCCTGCAACTCATCATCAAGAGACATTCTCATAGAGGATAACTGGTTAGTAATACTCTGCATTTCATTCAAATGCTCAGCAATAGAAGCACCCTCTCTATATTTTAGGTTCACAAGTTTTCTGATCAAAAAAGCTTTGTTGCCAGTTGTTTTTCTTTCATAGAGACTTTCCAATTTTTTCCAAAGAGAATATGCAGAAATTTCAGTAGAAACATGGTGAAATACGCTATCATCAAGCCACTGTCTAATAAATCCAATTGTTTTTCGATCTAACCTCTTCCACTCATCATCTATCATAGTTGTAGGTTTTGCACTATCCCCTTGCAAAGGTCCATACAAATCTTTGCAATACAAGAGATCTTCCATTCTTGGTTTCCATATCATTCAATTATTTCCATTCAAACTAATCATGCGAGAAATATTACTGGCCTCCATGTTCAAATACAAAAATTAAATCACCAAAACCCCGCTCTGATACCAGTTGATGGGGATATAAATAGGAATAACCTTTGTATAGGAACAAATACTAGAAGACCAAAATACGCAGCGGAATAAAATGGAAACACAATCAAACAGAACACCAAGATATACGTGGAAAACCCCTTCAATGTGAAGGGTAAAAACCATGGGGCAAACTAGAGATAATCCACTATGAGAATAATGAATATACAAATCTCAATCTCTTGCCCAAAACCTAAGCAACAACCACAAGAGAATAACTGGGATACAGTGATCACGTTACTGCCCACAATATCTAAAACCTCCCAAGTAATCACAGCAAGAGCCTACTGTAGATTTGATCTAACCTGAGATAAGAACACTGCTAGATGATTGTGAACAGTCTCTCTGCGTTGTCCTTGTCTTCTTCCCTTTCTTTCTCTTCCTCTTCTGCCTTGTTCTCCTTCTTCTCTTTGGAATCTCGTCGCTACAAAGATATGCCTCGTTGCTGCCTTTTTATAGCTTTAATCTGCCTCTAAAACGCAGCCACCACACCCCCTAATCTTAATTAGGGTTAGTTTAAGAGGGGGTGTGAGCTGTGGGCTGATAAAGCCCACATGGGCTGAATATGGGCCATCAACCCAACAATCATATCAACAGTTCTCGTTCATAGGATCACCTCATGTTGGATCTGATCCTCGAGGGTTTCTTATGCTATGGGTTGTGATCATACAAAGAGTGGATATCTGAACCACGAGAGATGAACATTATAAATTTCGCGTCGACTGTGTCGTCCGATGATGGCGATCTCTCTTTGCTGATAGAATTCTACAAGAACTGAAGAGGTGCTGAAACCATTTGTATCTTCCCAAGTACGACTACCATGTTGATTATTTGTTATTGTTATTATTATTATTATTTTTTCAAATTAGAGTATTTGAGGTTATCTTAATCTTTATAGATATAATCTTGTCCGGACAAAGCTTAAGAAGAATTAGAAACCTAATGAGAACAAAAATGACAGTAGCAATGCGAAAAAATAAAAAGTCAGCTAAATGTATTCTTATTAATTTTTAACTTAAATATTAATTAATAGGTCAATAAAATTAATAAATCAATTAACCTATTAAACTCGATTCGTGATATTTGATATCGAAATCTATACTATTATCAATTTTGAGGTAAGTATTTTGATCAAAGAGATGGAATCATTAATTTACCTGTTAGATCATTTCAGATTCAATTGAGGGATTATTAAAGAAAAGAATAACAGCAACCTAAATGCATTGATTTAAACAAATTAGAATATACTGATTTCCGATGTTCATCGTTTCCAACTCATAATCAAGCCCATGATCAGGAATATCAGGTTTTAGAAGCAGCTAATTAAGCTTAAAATTTTCACTTTGAACATCACATCACATAAAAAAAACAAGAGAAATTTTCCAACCCTATCAACGACCGAATGATTTCAATTTTGCAAGCATGAAACACGTACCCGAAAAGAATATATTAGCAGAAATTGCAAAAATTATTTTGATGGGCAGGAAAGTCGAGGTTCACAAAACCGCATGACTTACAATGTTGTCGGCTATAAATTTCAGAATCCTCAAAAGGAAAAGGGGAAAAAAGAGAGGAGAAAAATGCTCATACATGTCTCTTCAATGGAGAAGAAAAAATGGTTAATAGCTTCAACGTAATTCTAATGATTTGGTCAGAAGTTCTACGCTATTTCCATCCTCTCTAGACTTGGAACTTCATAGCCTTCTCAACAACCTATGTTGTGAACCTGCAGACGACATGGTCTTCATCAGCCTGTACGGAAGAAGAAATGAAAATAATAGGAATGATCATGCAAAAAATATTTTTGTGATTGATCAATCACCCAATTTCATGCAAACACCACAAATTAACCCCACAATCTACTCAGAAAGCATTTAATGTTGAGTTGAAAAGATGGCAAATGATATACATACATCTAGAAAGCTATGACAAACAACATACAAAAAAAAAATTATATATGTTGTGCAAGTTGAAAACTCGACCACACATAAATCTTGCTTGAGCATCACTAGTGAATAACAGAGGCATACATTACAATTCAAGCAATCTACCTAGTCAGTACTGGAATGCCAAAAAGGTAGTGTGGCAGCTATATTACAAGTCTAATTTTCGGATAAATCTGCTCTAATTTGAGAATGCAAGAAAATGGTTGTAGATAATGTCATAAAAACAAAATCATAAGAGGTAGGATGCACAACCCAGCTTAGTAATCGGATTTAACATCATTATTAACTCTTGTACTGCTTCAACAAATGAACTGATAATCCCTGGTAGACTGGAAATCCATGAGCCCAGAGACTCAAGACGTGTGATAGATGATTAGATCAACAGCAGTAAACATAGCAAGTGGAAGACTTAACTAAAAGGAATTAGGTTGGATTTGATGGTAAGCCACACCCTGGAATTTGCAACAGATGAGTGGTAATTAGAAAAAACAACTTAACTCCAGCAATCTGATTATCAAGATTGCAAATTAGAGAAAGCTACAACAGAAGAAAAAATCTGCGACTCAAAAAGATGTTGATACTAGTTTCATGCATATCAAAACATCTTCGGAAGCCTGAAAATATCTGCTCAGTCTGAGTCTCTTGACCGGTTGCTTGGAATGGCTAGACCGGAACTAAAATATCGAGTCAGGCTTATAAATTACATGCATGATGGTATACTATGAGCTTTTTGATGGTGTGAGATATCAATACTGAAGATACTCAAGATTAAAAAATTTGGGGATTTCAAAGGTGAATCATGATCAGTTCACAAACAAAGTTTCTTCCTAATAACTTATGTTAAACAGGATAAATTAATTGTATGCTTGAGAAACCAACACAAAATTAAAGCAAAAGAGATGTTATTGACAATAAAGTATATGGAGCATTGATGAGCAACAAATCTGCGAGTTATGTAACATTGTGAAGCTAATTAACAAAGAAATACCTGGCTTGGACCATGAGGAGATTTGTCACTTACCTTCCTGAACGTTCAATCTTGGCTTCTTAATAAAAAAAATCAGTTGCCAGAAAAATAGCAATAACTAAATTATCACCATTGCTAATTTTCAGAGTCACGTCCTCCTGGATGTGGCTTGAACAATAAAAAAAATTCTTTCCTGCCCTTTTTGAAGTTTGTAATGTTCTTTGCTTGTGACTAGTCGGAAGTAGCATTTTCACTGGAAGATATATTTGTTGCACTTATAACATCACTTCCTCTTACTACTCTGCTATATATAACTTTAAATGACTGTGATCCATATGGCCTATTGAGCAAACTTATAGGCAGCTTTAGTGTCTGTTTACGGCGATTTCTACCCTTGATGTATATGCTAAAGCTTCCCTCACCCTCATACTTTTTGCTACTCCTGAAGACATGCCTTCCACCACTATGCTGTGCATCTTGTCTGAAAACCGTCTCAGATTCCAAGTCAGTAATTTTTGTATTATTTCTGTGAGATTCTTCAGATTCCCGTTTCTCTAACCAGTTACCATCCAGCGGTTTACAAATGTCTATAATCTGGGATATCTCATTATTCTCTTCTGTTTTGGTCCCTTCTTCAGTATTGTTATCCAATGGAAGGTCTAGACTCACATCAGTTCTTAAATGAGATGTTATAATTGGTTCCAACACGGATTCAGAAGTTGGACTAATGATGGGTGGCAAAGATGAGAAGTCCACAGGATGAGAACCAGACCATACTGATCCTTGTGCAAAGTCAGGAACGTTTGCACCAATGTTGCACTGCCATGGATAATGGTTTCCATGAAACATGTTACTGTTCATAGCAAAAGTGGTATTTGGAATGACTTGAGGTTGGGTATATGGTGGATATATAAATGGCAAGGGACGTAGAATGTGGGAAGGCCTAGGTGAAGAAGGATAAGGATGATGCGGTGAGGTACAAATAGGAGGCACCATTGGCATTACAGCCGTGGGTGAAGCATGAAGACTGGCACTCAGTGGCCATGGTGTAACTGCAGAAATTGTACCATTAGGAGGAAGACCAACAGTTACAGGAACAGGACCAAGTGCTGTAGCAGGGAAAGGGCTAAACGGTGCAGCAGATGCAGACAGCTTCTTGCTAGATACCTCTCTCCCATCATAATTAGAAGGTGGTAGTTCCATCGTGGGATAATCACCACCTGTTTTCTCAGGGATGAGAACCTTCTTGAAATTGAATTGATGGACACTAGAGTAAGAACTGATACCAACATTGGTACATGAGGCTTCGTCATGATTATCTTCTTTGCTTTCTGCAGTGATGGGACACTCAGATTTTTTCCTATCAGATGTATTTGTTGACGAATTCTGATCATGATTCTCATTTTGCTCAACTTCTTGAACCTCATTGCTAGATACACAATTGTCAATGATATTCTTGGTGAGCATGCTACTACAAGATGCCACTTCCAAATCAGAAGATGATGGTTCTAGTAATTGTTCTGTTTCACAATCTTCCTTTCTTTCTTCTTCATGATCAACTTCAACTTTTTTATCTGAGTCTAAAAACACATCCTGGACAGTGTCCTTTTCTTGGGTTATGTTAGATATCTCAGGTAGCTCTGCAGCATTTTCTGTATGTTCCTCGGCCAAAAATGATTCCTTTATTTCAGATGCATTGCCACCAATAGACAACTCTTGTTCCAATGGCATATTCTCCTGAAACTTTCGGCTATGTATCTTGGCAATTGTTCCAGGAGGTGCCAGTGCTACATCTTTATATGATGGAGAATTACTAAAACTAAGAACCAAATTGTTGCGAGGCTCAGAGACACCACCTATTAGGTTCTTCTGATTCTCTAATACCTGGCTATCATGGTGATAATAGGGTGCATGAGCATCTAATGGGGCAGTCGTTCTTTCGACAGCACTCCAAGAGTTATGACTGATCTCAGGATTGGTGGATGAAGGCACTGACTTCACCCGATAAGTTACAGCCTTATACGCCTTCTGACCAGATCTGGTGTCTGGTGACTGAACTTGCATGTTAAGATTGCCATTAAAGCTTCCAGGAATAACTATCTTTTTCTTAAGCAAATAATACCCATTATTTAAATAAGAAAACTGTGGCTTGGATTGAACAGTTTCACTAGGAACATCATTCATCTGATAGTTGTAGGTTTTCCAGGTGCTTGTACGTTGATGCTTGATTCGCTGGCTTGAACCTCCGATGGACCTTGGTCTTTGAACAGGTTGCCAACCATCTTCTGCTTCTGTATTTATCTCTCTTACATCTTCACTAAAAGAAGCAACCTTTTGCTCTGCTGTTCCTTTAGATTGTTGAGAAACAAATAACTGCCTTTTGGCAACAGCATCTTCATGTTTTGACTCAACACCTGGACTACTCATGTTCTCATCATCTTGGGTATCACTACCATCAGTCACTTGTTTCACTTCATCTGAAATAGTAGCTACTGAATCCTTGGACAAAGAATCTGCCACGTTCAAGTTTTGAGATGACTGCACTTTGACCTGAATCAGTACAAAAATGATTGCTTGGTTTTTGCAATAAAAGGAAAACCAAGTGAAGCTCTTCCAATTAAATTTTTTTGAGAAACTTTAAATTCAAAAATAAAAAGGTTAACATTCTTATGTTCATTAAATTGAGAAAAAAATGAAAAAAGAATTCAACAAGCAGAAGAAAAGGTAACAAGAATTGTACAAGCATTAGTATTGGCTCCATTTATAGGTTAAGTGTCTGATTCATCATCAATTTCTTTCAGCAACTACATTAGCATCTTAGTACAGAGAGAAAAACTGCCCAGTAACACAAAAATATATTTTTTTAATACTTTAAATAATCTGGAATACATTTTGATTTTAATTAAAGAGTGCATAAGCATCTAGTTAATATAAGTTGGTTTGTGTTGCCATAATTGCAACATAAAGTATCAAACACTAGAAGAATTCTGAAACTATGAAAATATTGTTCATTGCCAATAAAAAATAACTAAAGGACACTGTTATGCAAACACAGTATGGCCTTTGCAGCGAATTCTCATTTAACATCATGATTTTGAAGACTAGCTGGATGTAGGACATGTTTCTCAAAAAATATTTTTCTAGTACTGATACATAAAGCTTGAGTATTTTGATTATCCACATGCACAACAATTAAGAGTGAGGATCTACTTCTGTTTTCTAGGTTCAGTTGGACTCTCTTTCAAATACTTGGACAGGTTATATAGCAATAAGGTAGTATCTTCTTGAACCAGAAGCTGGGCAGACAAGGTAAAATAAATGCATGCCTATAATCAAGTGGTTGGTAGCAGGCAGCAAGAGCTGAATGTAAAAACTAAGTACAATTTGAAAAATTTTAAGTGAGTAACTTGTTAGTTGCTTGTTATAAATGAGCATAGTTTGCTCACTATATTATGTTAGACCTGATTTATTGCCAATATTTACATGAAACCATTGGCTCTATGAGTGTTAAGTTTAAATTTTATTCAGTTTACCACTAATTTAGATGCAAAAATTAATTACAAGTTGAATTATTTCAAGTGACTAACTTGATATTTGCTATAAATTAGGTTATTCTGTTAAACTATATACTATCTAAGACCTAATTCACCACCAAAGTTAGCATGAAATTATTGGCTCTATAAATGTTGCCTTTGACATTTATTCAATCTACCACTAAATTAGATTCAGGACATTAATTTCGCAAGAAAACCAACATGATATATGCTGACTGCCATGAATTGGCACAGGAATATGCCAAGCCAACATAGTGCAGGCATGCACTTAACAAGGTATAAAAAAACATTCAGGTAGCGAGCGGATATATTAAACATGTCAGCCAACATGACCGAACATAAATACACAATTAGATTCTCAGAAGTATTTAAACAAGATAAAATCTTATCAACATACCTTTAAACCCAGATTCTTCCTCTTCAGGGATTCAGCATCTCTTCCTCTACCATCTTGGTTGGAATCAATGAAATCAAGGAGATCAGACACACTGCCAAGCAGAATAAACAATTGCATAGGATATTCATCATTTTAGTAGAAATAGAAAATTCAGTTTTGGCATATCTAGTCAATGAAAATATTAATTTTAGTGCACGAGGATGACGTTATATAGATCAGGTATATCAGCAATAAGTGCAGAGTGAGCATGCTCACAGTATTTGTGACCTAAAGCATGTTAAACCTAATCACTGCAATTATTGCTGTACCTCAGGTGGCCTTTGCTGGCAATAGATGCATCAGGCTTCCGCGTACCATTTCGAGCAGCTTCTTGCTGTTCAATAGCCTTTGACTCAAAGTACTCAAGCCAAGCAGCAGCATCCTGCGAAATCAAATGGCAACTTTGTGAGTCAAGAAACTAAATCCATGCAGAATTAAGAAAAAAAAAGTTTTATTGATGTCTCTCCATATAAAGATATGCGTAAATCACCTGAGTACGCAAGTCATCTGGACCAAGCTTTGCTCTAAGTATTTGTAATGTTGTTTGCTCATGTTGAACACTCAAAGGATATGCTTCCATCAAGGATAGTGCAATAGCTATCGCATGGTAACTTGCCGCGGTCTAATGTAATGTAGAAAATTAGATACATATATTATATATATACCTAATACTCTTCATATAAAAATAAAATAAGGTCTACCACCCAATGCAAAAAAATAATAATGGAACTACTTACATCAGACATTGAAAGTTAAAAGATAGTTAGTGTGAGATCATTCAATGAAATTATAAATCTGGTTTATCACAGGCAAACCTGGAAAAGATATTATCATTATACTATAAAGTTGATAGGTTTTTTAGCTGCCAAAAATTAACTTTCATGTCATCATAAGAGAGCCAATCAGAGGACTAATTTGAAAAGGCAAGTTAGTATCAGAAGCTCTTTTTCTGAAAAAAGAGACTGTTTCGAGACAAAAAAACCACTTCATTCCACATACACATGCAGCTAGTGTCCATTATTTTTGTGTTCCTATGTATGTCCGTCTACATCATGTCTGTGTGTGTACCATCTCCATACAAGAACACAAGAAAACGGAGATGCAATTTTTTCCCTTACATAGTTGGAAACAATTGGTGTTGGTTTTGCAATGAAATGAAAATAAAACGAAGATATGGGAACAAGGAAAATTTTGAAAGAGTGAGACACAAGACAGAGTGTATGCGGCAGCAAAATCATGTATACAATGAACTCTCATATTTTTGCTTTAAGAAAATATATAGTTCTGAATCAAGGATGGGAAGAAAAAAAGTGTTGACAAGCATCTTAGTGCAGTACATTGTAAAACACCTTTTAGAACAAAATCTTATATTGATATACTTGTAAGGAAAAGAGAATAATGTAAAAGGTAACAGTCAAAATCAAATCTATGTTCCATAGACTATGCTTTGTGGACCCCCATCTACTTTCTAGAACAATGAACTATTAAAGATGATAAAATAATGAGCTCTTCCCAATTGATAATAAAATATAAACTAGTGACTTACAAAGTGTTCGAGAAGTACCCTTGGACATATCTAGAAGATAGTGAGCTCTAATAAATATTGGAGGTGTATACAAAGTGGCAGCCTAACACTCTAACACTCGCACATTAATTCAGTATCCGGGAGGGACAATGTATGCAGCCTTACCCCCACAAGTAGAAAGGTATGGCTCGTACATTTCAGAGGTCACAAAGGAGCCAAACTAGATGTCCCACTAGAGTATGGATATGGAATGCATATAGAGATATTGAACTTTTTATTTGTCAAGTAACCTGTGTTTCAAAATATAATAGAGTATCCAAAAGGGAATGCCCATTTTGAACTTGGAAATGATTGTTTTCTCATGTTGAGTAGAAAGAAGAGGTTAGAGAGAAAATAGAGTGAATGAGTTCGCTTAGGTATTAAGCTGACTAGGTCATCCCAGATGACCTTTGATATGAAAGCAATTCTTTTCTTTTAGATCCCAAAACCTTTTGTACTCTACCACATGATAGTTTTTAAGCTCATCTGATTTTGCTTGTATGTACTTGTTCAAACCCAAACTAACAAATTAAAAAGGAATGAATTGCTGCCCCATTTTCTTATGTATAACAAATCTTGGTTGCATGACCGAGAATGGTATACTCTTGTTAGGGCAGAATAATAATGTGTGTAGCAAACTTTGGCTAATGGGTTCCAGAGATTGTCTAATGAAGCATATAACTGAACCCCTTGATAACAGGCCAATAATGCTCCTTCTAATTTATATGGATTGCTGAAAGTTGAACCTGCTAACTTCTTTGGCAAAGCCCTCTCCCATACTGCAGAAGGTCAATAGATAAGGGGTTCTAGATCACCTAATTATCCAGGTCACTAGGTGAGCAAATTAGGGGTGACCTAGCTGGAAGTCACTTTGTAATACATGCCTTATCATCTCAAAGTAATTAATAATGTTTCTGTGGGACTTCATTAACCAATTATTGTAATAATTTATGATTTCTAACACCGAACTACAATAAGCATCAGCTGCTTATCTTAAAAGAATGCTATGACTACTTCAGAAATAAAAAGACACAAGAAGAAACAGAATTTGAGAACAAAAACAAACCTGAATGTGGTCAGGACCAAGCAACTTCTGATTGCATTTCAAAGCTTTATGAAGATATCTAAGTGCCACATGTATATTTCCCAGGCCTTCCTCCATCATAGCCACATTGATATATGTAGCAGCTGTGTTTGGATGAGATGGTCCACAAGTAAGATGCAAAAGATACAACGCACGTTTCACATACCTGATTAACAATTAACAGGAGAAAAATTAAGGGTGATGGTAAATAACATATAATGGAAGCATGGTCCTGGCTTATTATTTCCAATACAAACACCAAAACATAACAATACTAACCTGGAAAGTAAGAAGCTTAATTTCTGTTAGTTTCTGTGCTTCAACTTTTTATGCACACATTAATTTTCAGGTATGAAGTAAATATTAAAGTTAAATCTAGAAAGCCATTGTTCTCAAATTAAGCTGCATTCTTTGTGGCAAAAAAATGAAGAAAATGCCATCTTCACATATTTTAGCTAATATGCATAATAATAGAGTAGACATAACCAAAACCATAAGACAGATATGTGTCATGGAAGCTTTAATATTAAGTTTTTCATTGGCCTGTAAAAAAATTCTCTGTTTAATCGGTCATATCAACCAACCCTCGTGATGACACATCAAGAATATAAACCTCAGTGCTTCAAAACACAAGCTAAAAATGAGCAATGACCAAACAGAGAAAACACTCAAGACACGTCACATATGAGACTAAAATAGAACAATGGCCTTTGTCAACAGCCATAAAAATTTATTCCCCGACTAGATTAAGAAAAATGGGAGAAACTTTATGAAATTTGTCTGGTCTCTTGACAAGCCTATGACAAGAACCTATTCGATCTCCTTCCACAAGACTAAGTGTTCAAATTTTTAAGTTTCCTCTTCATCATTTGGCTAATAAATCCATGTTATAATTTATCATGTGATATTAATGGAGCTATCTTCTTTCTCCAACCAAAATTCTTATGTGTTTTTTCTCTATCATAAGATGGTCACAGTGGACTGGAGGAACCTGAATTTTTACAATGCTGGTAAGTTTGATAAACCATTTGTCACTCTTTAAGCTTTTAAAGAATAACATAAGAAAAGATATAGATGCAATTTTTTCTAAATACTTTGTTGCCATGGTACTCCTATGCCAAACTCTGTATGTTTAAAGCTCTATCCTTGACTAATTAATATCATAAAGCTTTCTTTGTCATAGTTAGAAGGCTTACATTATTAAATAGCTTCTGACATGTAGACCTTTTTTACATGTGCTTGGAGGCATGATGTACAATGAACAAATTGTACAAATATCTGAATCATTGCATTCATGCTGAATAACTTACAAACTTCTTTTCAATGCTTATAGTAAAAGAAAGGCTTCTCCTTAACATTACAAGTATTATGCTAAGAATGTTGTTTTAAGTGAAACCATCTTTTTAGTTTGGTAATCAAGAATTCAAGACTAAAATTTCTACTTTTATGTATTAATTCATCAAGATCATTTCATGCAAATAACATAGTTAAAAAATTTTGACTGTTACCTGCCAAAAGTCTTTTTTTTTTCTATCTAGAAGAGGCACTAATTCTAAGTTTATATCTCCTCGAATCCTAATATATGATACTACAATAATATCTTATAAGACAGTACCAGTGTTCAAGTCATTATAAAAACAAAAGATGGAATATCTAATAATTCAAGATATTAGAATTCCCAATCAAAAGAACACTATATAAGATTTGATACTACAACAAATAAGAATAGAACTTACTTTAGAGCCAATTCAGTATGTTGAAGCCTGTAGTAAAAAACAGCAAGGTCGCCGTAGCTCTTCATTGTATCTGGATGATCCAATCCAAGCTCCCTCTCATTTATGTCCAATGCCTTCTGCTGATAAGTTGTGGCCTAAAAGTTGCAATAATTTAGTATAATCCCAGCCAAAGACAGGAGCACAGGTTCAAAATTTATAACAGAAAGTTCCTAAAAGTCATCCCTAATAATTGAAGTGATATAGAAAATTTTAAATAGTAAAAAACACCATATAGCATATCATAATATTCATCTTAGCGTAAGAAACCATAGTGGTAGAATACTGTTTCATGGTTTAACTCGATTCAGATCTTTGCAAAAGCCATTAAAAAACAGATAAATCCAATTAGAATTAGACATTGATCTACTAAAAAAGGACACAAGTCAGGAACACAAATGCTGTATTAAAATATTGAACAGTGGTTTATCGCTCTTTGATCTGTTTCAACCTCATGACCCTGCATGCACATATTCAAGGCATAAATTAGCTACCAACTAAATTTCCAACAGAATTACATGTCAATATTATGAAATATGAATTACAAAAAACTGTTTCAATCACTCGGAACATAATCACCCATGACACAAACTTTACATTACAATTCTCCAAATTTCAGATCGTTGGACTTGGCAAATTTAAATTGTCCATAATGGTGTATTTTTGACATTGGATTGGTAAAAACATAATTGATCTGCTCTGTCATACTCAAATAGACCATTTAACAAGGTTCCTTTTAAGATATCAGAAAAGAGAGAACCATGGCAAAGATACTCCATAAGTCCATATCATAACTCATAAGAACCATGGCCTTCGGTGACACAAATATCTGAAAGCTACCTGATTAAGGTCACCAGTATGGTAGAGAACAACAGCTAAAAGACTGTAGGCTCCAGCAGTCATCCGATGATAAGGACCACAGACTGCAATTAATTTTGCCAGAGCCTGCATCCAACAACACCTTCATACCAAAAGCAAATGAAAGAGAAAAAAGGTCTTTACAAAGAAGTTAACCTGTACAATATCTTATGACAAATTACCTTTGTTCCATAGTTGACTGCATCTTCAAGTTTACCCTTATCAAGTGCCATTTTCGAAGATTCTAGAAGTTGTCGTGCATCTGCAGATGAGCATGCAACTTGCTGCAAAAGATTCAAAAGCACTAAGAATGTAAGATACATTATGGTAGATAACATATTTCAAATAAGACCATCTTAGGAGCTTTACCTTGTGCACAGGTACAAGGCTGATGATATCTGATTTGTCAAAGGGGAAATTTGAATCCATATCAAAGTCTCTGGGTGCCAATTCAATTCCCACCTAATAAAATTGAACATGTAAGATGAAAGGAAAATTAAATATCATTTACAGAAATGAAAAATGATCATTACCTTGTGACATAACCCTCTTAAAATAGCATATTTTCTTATATCATTATAGTTTGAGATTGTAAGTTCCCAGTTATATCGCTTTCTTAGAAATACTTCAAGCCATCTCCAGACTAGAAAGTGCACATGTATAGCAGAATGTGAAACACCAGAATCAGGAAGCCCAAGAAGCATGTTAAGTGTTGCAGCCATCAATATAGATAAATCTCCAGTATCAGAAACAGCAGCAATCACAGCTCGTACAACATGCTTAAAAGCCCTTACTATCATCTCATGAATACAGAGTGACTGAACATGAGACAGCTTCTCTGAAAGCTTGACCTGACAGATATTGTACATAATATTGCATTTAATATAATTAGGAAAAATACTTTGTGAAAGTAAAGATATATTCAGCCTCTTCAAGCTAAAGGTGACTCACAACTTGCCCAAGAGAGCGCATTCTTAGACCTCTTGTATGCATGAAATCAGTTAGAGTACGACCATCAACAGGTGATAGCTCCAATGACCCAAAATCTGAGACCTGAATACATGCCAAGGTACAAATAATACTCATTAACCATCATTCCATACTAAAACAGAAAATAATGAATTAAATATGAAAAAATTGTACTCAGGCGTACCAACTTTGGGAGAGCAACTTCATCATAATATCTCATTGCCATCTCAGTTAATTCCTGTGGAGACTGATCATGATAATAGATCAGCTTCTCATCTTCAAATTAATTGTAATCTTAATATATGTTTCTATGTAAGTTAAGATGATACACAGACAAGACAATAAATTTACATGTTATTTAGGAGTAATTGTGACATAGACAGGAATTACCTAATGACACATAGCCCAGATAAGTGTACATATGTACAACAGAACTGAAACTTTAGAATAAACAAACAAAGTTACTAATTCTGTAATAGTAAGACATGAATTTGCAACTGACAATCAACACCTGAGATAGCAGTAGAAAAATCAGAACATACACCTGAAATAAAGCATAACCTGCATATATTCATGTGACTTGTGCATACCTTCAAATGAAGTCCAGTATTAGATTCTAGCAACCTTGTATATACAGGTTCAGGTAACAAATCTTTGAGCTTGTAAGAATTCTCAGTTTCTTTGCTTTCTGCCTTAGGTTCCTTGATAGGCAACTTCGTATTCTGTTTTTCATGCATCTCATCAGATGATTTCCTGTCAATGGTTAAAGTCTTTTCTTCATCAGAATCTGGTTTCTTTTTTGGATTTTTAAGAATTTTAAGAGGTTTCCCAAGGCCTTCAACTCTTATCTCACTTTTTGTCTTCGTCGTAATTTGTTTTTTGTCTTTTTCACTGGCCTGTTTCTTGTCTTTCTCACCATTATTCTGATCCTGCAAATGCTGTATCCAACAAGCTCCCAGTTCCCATCTTACTGAAACATTGCATTCAGCTTCCTCCTCCTCAAGCTTCACTAGGCTATCCTTCAACAATTTCTCCACAATTTTTTTTGCTGCAGAGAGTTCCTCATGCCTTGAACTATGTAGATGATTGTATAATCTTTTCTCTCTTGGTGTATGGTTTTTGTGAAGTAGCATTCTCAGACTGGAATAACAAATAATATCTTCAACGAAATGAAGTATGCAAAAATTATTTTATATGAATGAAATCAGAGTATGTAATTGTGGCTATTTACCTGCTAACATTCAAAGCATTTGCACCCCCTTCAGGATGATCCTTAATTTCAACACCTCGCAAAGGTAAATCCAATTCGCTTTTCTCATGATGCTTGACTTTCACAACGGTGATATAACCACAGTATCGCACATTAAGAACCCCCAACATGGCGATATCCTGCGGTTGAAAGCCACAAATTTGTTCACTAACAATAAAAATATAAAAAACAGAAACTAATCTCAAGCCACAAATTTGTCAACTGACATTAAACATATAAGACAAGACATAACATCAAAGACAAGACACTTTTGTGGTAGGGTTTCTTTAAAAGATCAAAATTCCATACATGAGCTGCTGTATTTTCATCTGATGTGATTCCTTTTAGCAAGTTCCTCTCAGTGAGATGTTTGGCATCAATACCAGCTGTTTTACTTCCATCAATCTTTGTATCCACCTTACAGCTTGCATCTGAAGCATCTTTAGTGACAGTGATGCTAAAATCCCCCACTGTCTCAAACTGTAAGATTTCATCTACGCCGACTGTAGCTGCATTTTTTCTTTCATCCATAACTTGCTTTACAGCTGCAACAGCTCTTAGTATTGCAACATCTACAAATAGGCTATGAAGCAGGAAAGCTCTTCTGTCACGGATTTGTCTCTCTTCTGCTGTCTTACATGGCATTGACTTAAGAAAAAGGAACTCATTTGCCCAAGGCATCATATCACTTCTACTGTCCTGAAACCAACCACCTCCATTGCCTCCCCAAGTTTCATCCTCAGCAGGAAGGGAAGGAAATGTGGCTGGTGACTGAGCAGCAACTGGAGGCACAAGCCATGTGTTTGCACGAAATCCATAAGGCAGGTTTCCAAACTGCAAATAATAGGGCACTCTTAGTCAACCAAATGCTTTCAACAACCAACTAGCTAGACTGTACCATAACAAAGATATGCACAACCCAAGATTTAGATGTGGAAATGAATAACATGACACATTCTAAGCAAATTAAACTAATATACCTACAAGATTGAACCAAGGAGCTCATGACTACAATACAGAATCAAGAAACACAACACCAAAGAATTTTGTTTGCAACTTTCTTTTTAAGTAAGCAAACACATATCGGCCCTAGCTTTCTTCTTTTTTAAGCAACTGAAAAGCTTTCCAACTAAGGCATGCTACTTTGGCTTAAGAAAGGAAACACTAAATTAATCAGAACTTGATCTAAAAAATCCTGTGATACTATAAGTTGGACATTCTGTAAGATTCACTTGATTTGTCAAGATGCACATGATCAAATATTTCAGATTAAGCATGAAGAGAATGCAGAAGTTATAGAGTAGCCAAAGATGATCCATATTAATCACAGAAGCAAGTTGTCATTATAAAAAAACTAGTTCATTTTCAACACTAAGTGTCAACAAGGAACACCAATAAGCTCATAGTTTCAGCCAAAGAAGGAAATAAGGAATAACTAAGCAAACATCAGTAAGAATCAACCACATGGAAACATATTAGAAGCTCCTGAATCCACCACACTAAACAAGAACAAACCAACCTTGTTCCGTTCCATGAAGGCTTTCATGAGATCTTCATAAGCCTGTAAACCACACAGCACAGAGTTGAGCACTTGCTAGAACTTAGCAACAAATGCATAATGCCACAAAAAAAAAAATTAATGCTGAAAAATATCGAAATCAAAATGTTGTAGGTTTGTTACTTCTAACAATTTCTGAAATAGCAAAAGATTTAAAGTAAGAAACGAAACATAGCAAGAATTGGAGGCCGACATTATTAAATGCTCTACTGAGATGCCTCAGGAGATCGACAAGATTGTGGCAAAGCAAGCATTGCTTCCCAAGACTGTAAAATCCCCTGGAGCATGCCTCGACGATCACAAGCTTCCCATTGCATAGCTTCACCTTCAATTTCAGATCCAGTATCAACCAAAAGAAACAATTAGCGATAAGATTCACGGATAAAACGTTAAAAAGAATATAGTAAGACCTACTTCGAGGAAGAAGAGATGATCGTCGGATGGACGCTCATCTTGCCTAAGATTCGTTGTTCGTCTCATAACTGCAGCAGACGAATCGATAAAGAAAACAGGGTAAGATTCAGGATCCAAGCGAAATTCTCGACCAAGATTCAGGAGAAACATGATCGAAAAGAGAAGGAAGGGTAAGATTGGACTCACACTGGATGGGAGGGGTGAGATTGGCGAGGGAGAAGAACTCATAGAAGGCCCCGAGCCGAGGGCACGCCCCGCTCATCTCCGCCTCTAGGTCTGCCGTCGAATCCTTAGCCGCCGCCGCCAGCGACTGTGACGGCGACTTCGGCTGGGACTGGCCCTGGTCATCCGGCGGGCTCTTCCGGTTCCCGCCGGCTCCGGCACCGCCGCTTTTCTTGCGGACCTTCGAGGCCGCAGCGGAGGCTGACTCAGACGGGGCATCTTTGGGCGACGTTGGCTGCGGAGTCGGAGGCGGCGGATGACCGAAGCAGGTGGTGGAGGAGAGGAGGTCGAGGAGGCGCCGCACGTGCGCCACCGCACGCTCTTCGTCGTAGTCCTCTTCTCCCGCAAGAAAATTTCAACAAAACACTTGTATTTAGTAAAATAACATATATATCCCTGTAAAATTAGCATTTGCATACTTCACCAAATTTGTGCGTGTGTGTATATATATATATATATATATATACCATTTTTCATTATTTTAAATTTATAAGTACAAATACCCTATTAATGAATATAGAAAAACATATGCACAAGAGACTCATCAATACAAAATTTGAGAGAATAAAAAAATAATATTTTTGATTGATAATATAATTTTTTTCCTATCAATACTTATTTCATGTTTACCTTCAACCAGAGTGAGAGTGCATGGTTTCAGCACCGTGACATCGACGAAGTCTTTCAATCTCGAACCTCTTACCTGAAATAAAAGGCCAAAAATGTTTATAAATTATTATTGTTTTGTAGAGCAGAAGTTTATTTGTATATCATCTAATTATTTCAACAAAGATACATATAATAATATAAAAGGTTTTAACTGATGTTTCCCTGAAAACCAAAGACAAAGGAGTTGGAAGGTGGAGATGGGTGTGTTTCTCGATGAACGTCAACATCGGAGAACGAAGTGTTTCTCTTCTCCACCCAAACCTCAGCTAAATGCGACTAAACCTCACCGTCCTACCGACGAAGGCTCGTCGGTACACCCAGTTTTTCCAAGTGCGACATCGCCACAACTTGCGAGCCACAGGTCAATCCTTCTTGGCTTGCTTGATCATGTCACCCTCATTCCAAGAACTCATCAACCATTCGATTTCTGAAGTCCCTATCCTCGTTCAGAGTGGACAATCTAATTCCAACCTTTCCTTTTCTCTTAATTCTCCATTGCTTAAACTTAGTCAAGAAGAGAAAGTACCACAAATCCAGAAGCAAAGGGGTTAGGGAGGTCATGTGTACCTCATGGGAGAGGGAGTAATTGGTGATATGGCACGCAAGGGTGTTGACGCAGAGCAGCCGCCGCACATCGATGATCTTGTCGGTCGATATCCCCTGCAAATTTCCACTGACGAGTTATAGAAGAAACAAAGGAACCAGCACAAGAAAAGCTTGTAGATTGCTTTTCATGGTGAAGACCATCATAACTGTCATGGTTTTGCCAGATTAGGATGAGGAATGAGGAGATATACACTCTGAACCTAAAATGTGAAAGAGAAGCTTCAATCATTGAACAGAATCCAAAAGAATGGACATCCCCCTTCATGAGTCATCCCTTGTGATGCAACAAGCAGTTCTGCGCCAGTTCTCATTAAATGCTGGGAACTTGCATTCATGGAACTGCAGGAGGTTGATTTTGTTCCCCGCCAAACTAATGTATTCATGAGGGACCATAGTAATCATGTCAGCAGAGGTAGAGAGAAAGTACTGCTATTACTCCCAGGGGAATCAAAAGCCATGGACACCCGAGGAAAACATTGCCTCCCATGGCTCCTTCCTGGATGCAACCTTTCTTAAATTTTACTCACAGAACAGTAAATTCTATTCCCGTTGTGTCTCACATGCATGCCAGTTTCTTCATTTCTTTTCCTTTTCACAATGATTTCATGTAACGTTGTCTGTCTGTTCCTCTGAGTCTTTATCTTAGGCAACAGGGAGAAAGATATAGATGAGAAGAACATGCACAGACCTTGAGGATGACATGAGACTCATCCGGGAGCATTACTGTGATGTCCACAGCCAGAGGCAGAACTAGCAGTGCAGCAACGACAACAATAACAACGAGTTAGTCATCAGACAAGAATGAAAACTAATGACAACAAAATAGCAGCTCAAAATAGATTTTCTCTCGGCAACCACAATCCAAACCTTTCTCATCTTTCTTCTTCTTGTCGCCCTTGCCCTTTCCTCGACCGCCCTTGGGTGCCATGCGGCCGCCCCGCTCCACTCGCTGCCTCTTATCTCTGCATCGTCAATTTATTAGTATTCCTCGACCACTAATGTGTTGAGTTTCGGAAAGATAAAAAGTATTGAACACCAACCCATTAACTTCTATGAATGGAGGTCGGTGTTCTAATACCAATAATAAACAACACCCAACACTTCCGACGAATACTACGATGGCAGTATTCTCAAGCTCATGAATGAATAGGCACCTGGAAGAACAGAGGGCTCCACGAATTCACAAGAGCAGCGCTCGTTCGGCCGATAGAAAAGAGGCTTTGCTCTTCCTTTTTGCCCCGTCTACTGAGACAAAGAAGCGAAGGTCGCCATTGGAGATAAGAGAGACAGAGGAGGAGGCGATTAGAAACGGAAGCAAAGGGAGGATAGCGAGAGGAGGGGAGAGGAGCAGCGAGTGGGCTATGATAAGGGACGAAGGGCTGAGATCTAACCATCACAAAGGCCGTTGGCAGCTTATGACCGCGTCCCCTGCCCCGAAACCAGTCATCGCTTTTTCAGTCTCGTATTCACGTATTCTCCCCACTCGTGTCTCTCATGCCTGACTTTATCACCGTAGGCGTCAGTGTCACCGCAGTGACGGGTCCCACGTTCTCGAGACACGCGGGTACGCGATGGGAAAACTCCGGCTCTGATCTGTATCGCCCCATGTCTACGTATAAGTACGTATTTCGAATATTTCCCCGGATCCCATCGTGGCCGTTGGATCGATGATGGAGGGTGAGGATGCGAGGGCTGGCTACCATTGGGAGCTCCACCTTGGAGCGCCCACCCAATACGGGTCGGACGACGGGGAACGGAGCAGTAGCTCCGGACCTGTTTGCTCCATTAATGGTTTTGGGTTGTGGGAGGAGCACCCTTTTTGGGCTGCCCCCGATGCTTGGGGGCTTGAGAGCTACAAGTCGGATCCGGGTCTGCTAAGACATCACACTATTATACATTGGCCTGCGGCAGCTTGTGGTAAATATTAGCTCAGGTGAAATGTAAATCCAAAGAACCCGTGGTTGGGTCGCGGCCTGACTCGACCCATTCCCCAAGACCCCATGGTCGAGTCACAGCCTCACTCAACCCACTGAACGTAAGGGAACAATAATTCTTTAAATATTATTCATTCCAAGAATATTTCCCCTGATGCACTATAATTTATTATTTCATTAATTCTATCTGTCCATGTAGTTTATGTTCATAATTAAGATAGAATTGACGCTACGCCAATTACATTGGTGAATGAATTGGATTTTACGAACACGGGTGACTCTCTTTGCAATGCAATAAAATTGGTAGATATTCCTTATATCACGCCACATTATTGCACGAAAAGTAAGTAATTGGGGAAAAGAAAAAGGAGGGGGAACTTGTTCGGACAAACACCTAAACATCACCCATCACAATGATTCGAAGCATGGCCCCATTCATCCAATGGTGATGATGACAAGGGCTTCTTCCTCGGATTCTTGCAATGTATAATGTATAAGTGGAGATATATTATTATCTGAAAAGCCTAATACATAAAATTAAAATATTTTTTTAATCCATGATAATTAGAGTTCTTTATGGAAATCTAATAATTATTCGCCACCATAGTTAGGTGGAAGTTCTTTCTAATTAAAACCTCCATGGGAAACCATTAAAAAATATAATACTTAAAAAAACCATAATCAGAATCTTAGAATATCTCAAAGAAATTTCTTCCAATTTAATCTATATATATATATATAATTTTTGTTGATAAGGGGGTCCTAAAGGTTTTGTTGATAATTAAAATAAATAATATTTTCGAGGAACACACAAAAAAACCCAAAAAAATGACACCCCAAAAGGGATTTGAAAAAAAAAAAGTATTTAAATATTATTTTAAGTGGGATAAAGATGACGGAGGGCCGATCTGTGTGCCCCGAAGCCAGCGAAGCCACGTGGTCCTTAGGAGACACCAATACGGCTCCCGGGCCCACCCACACCCGCTCCCCAACGGGCCCCGCGGCCCAAAGCGACAAACCCCGGTTTCTGCCACCCCTCGATCCGATTCCCGTTTCGCGTCGCCTCTTTCCGTTTCCCACGGGGCTCGGCGGACGGCGGTGGCACACGAGGACAATAGGCGACTGCGACGTCCAGCTGTCACCTCCCCACTGTAACCTTCTGCTGAGCCGGCGATCCTTACTTTTAGGACGAAAATACCCTCCGCATTACATATACGCGGTCGTTTTTACCTGAGCTTTAGGAAGGGTTACACCGTAATTTCATAACAGTGCAAGGGTGATTTGGTGCGTTGTCCTTGTATATTTCCCTGGCAAGCACATGGCTCCGCTCTCCTCTTTGTTTTCGTGCATACTATACATTGGTGATCGTAGGCATAGAAGAAAGGCAGAGGAGCGGAGTGGAGAGGAAGACGCAAGTTTCATAGTACGTCTTCTCCTCCTTTCTTTACCGATCATTTGGTCTCATATAGTTTAGTCGTGTGGTGATGTTTGCTTCTTCTTTTGGAGACACAGGTGTTTGCGATTTGAGCTAACAGGAGAGCAAGAGGAAGAGAGCAGAGATGGTGAATTACTGGAAGTCTAAAGTCCTTCCGACGATCAAGAAGGTGTTTGACAGGAACGGCAAGAAGGCTGCCGCCGCCGAGGCATGCAAGTCCTTCGACGAATCGAAGGTGCATGGGGTTTTGCTTCTCTTCTTCTTCTTCTTCTTCTTCTTCTTCTTCTTCTTCTCCCTTCGACTTGATCTGATCTCTACTGGATCCTTTGTTTGGTTCAGGAGGACATCAGCAAGGAGTTCGAAGAGAAGAAGACTGACCTGCAGCCCAAAGTTGTGGAGATCTACGAAGCTTCTGCCGTTGAAATCAAGGTTTATCGATCTTGAACTCATCCTCATGTTATTCACAGACTCTGTATCAAATACTTACAGCCTTCTGCAAATACTTGCTTTGGACGACGACAGACTCTGGTGAAGAAACCGACGGGGTCAGGACTGAAGAAGAAATCAACTGTTGTGATCAAGTTCATCGAGGAACTAGTGAAGATCGGTAATGCTTTCTCTGTCACAGATGTTATAGTTGTTTTGAGGTGATAGCGGAAGGGCTTGTGATGAGATTAGATCCTTGCGCAGAGTTCCCTGGCTCGAAGCCGGTGAGCGAGGCTGCCGCCAAGTACGGCCCCGGCCTCGTCTCCGGTCCCGTGATCTTCCTCTTCGAGCAGGTGTCCACCTTACTCCCCGCAGAGGAGCCGCCTGCTCCCGCCGAACCGGCCGTCGAGAGCACCAGCAAGGATATTACACCGGAAACCGCGGAGGAGATCAAGAAGGAAGAGGCTGAGGCGGAGGTGGAAGAGGCACCTGCCCCGGCCGACCCGGCTCCCTCGGACCCCTCCCCGGAGACGGAGAAACCGGCCGAGCCAGCGGCTGAACCCGCCAAGGCTTGATATAAACCACCAGCCTCCCGAACCGATCATTCCACCGCCACCTCGCCACCACCGCGCACCCAGTGTTTCCATGATTTATTATTCTTTCTCTTGTCTCTTCGTCAATTTGCTTCTCTTTCTCCTGTACGTAACTATGTCTTGGTTTCTCTCATTTTGCTTTCGGCAAGGGGACATGCAGGCCATGTAATATCATTATTAAGTGCAGTGTGGTGTTATGTTATATTTGGGATCGATAGCTTCATTCCATCTCTGTCAAGTTTCCTTGATGGAAGGCGTAAAAGAAGAAGGGCAAGTGTGTGTGTGTGTGTGTATATATATATATATATATATATATATAGAGGAAGACCGAAGCTTGACGACGAAGAACAGAACGTGGTATCACCGACTGCAGTGGGCTCCATGCATCAACGTTCATCGATTGGTCATAATGTAGTGAACGCTCATCATTCAACCTAATGACTCCAACCATTCAAGTTAAATTACCAATAATAAATCATTAATTCCTTTCATAATTGGTTGATATGTTACAAGCTGTTAATTGGGAATTGGGATGGAGTCCAATCCCAGGAAAGTCATCCACCTTAGCTTAACTCGTGGAGATTAATAAAGAAATCATGTACAGTTTTTGCAAGTGGAATGCCATTTCTTTTCGTAATCTCCATCTAATTGCGTGTCTTTTCCACGAGGAATCATCATCGTCGTCCCTCGTAATTGCATCCCGTTCACGTCTCTCGTCTTCCTTTGCCTCAACATATTATTGGGGCTGAGTTCATGGAGAACGCGTAAAGATTGGTAATGCTTTGAAGGATCTTGTATCCACTCCATAAACACACAAGTATATAAATAGATTAATCTAATACGTGAGACTTCGATTAACATGAAATCTAATAACATATTACTCCCTCTGTGCATTAACGTAAGAAACATGTTTCTCGTGAACAAAATCAATCATAGTCATAGTATGATAGACAAAAAAAAAAAAACAGAAATGACAGCATGGGAAGAGTCATAAATGAGATGGAGACAATATCTTGCATGTTATGGCTACCACAAGGGATGACAGTTAGGTCGAAGAATTCTTTAGAAGAAGAAAGTGATGCAAGAATGCAATGTAATATTAATAGGGGTATTCAAATCGAATCAAAAAATTAAATCAAACCTAATCGAATTGGTTTCGAACCGATTTAATCTGAATCGGTTCATCAGTAATTTAGTTTTAAAGATTATAAATAATTTTAATTTGAAAAGATATCTTGTTTATTTGATTAATCGATTCGAATCAAGCTCAGTTAAAAAGTAATAGTTTTTTAAGTTTATAATTTTAACTTTTTAATTGTATCGTTAAAATATCTAAACATTTTTACAAGTATGGATCAATCAAGCACAGTTAAAAAGTAATATTATTACCTTTACTCTTCTTGAGGATTGATGATTTTGACAGTAGCTTAATCCATACGTAATCGATTACTTAGGTTCCAAATGATTTTAGTTTGAAGTACCTTCCTTTGAACCGAATCATTTTTTTTATTTGATTTAATTTGACCCTTGATGCTTCGATTTGAACGAATTTGAATACACATAAGAATTAATTTAACATGTGGTATTGTCGTATGAATTTAAAGAAGATATATCACAAACATCATGTATATTATGGAAAGAGAAAACTTTTAAAATTAATGATAAAAAAATAAATTAGAAAACTGATGCAAAATATATGATTCCACAATTCTTACCTACATCCATAAATCAGATTCTTCACAGCACAAAAAAAAAATAAAAATCTCTTTTGAATTAGCACAAATCCAGATTCAAATTCCTTTCTCGATCCTTTGTGGACTCACTTGCAAAACGTTGACGAATAAATAGTATTATTTAAACATATCCAAACTCATGAAAGGGTGTTTTTCATAATTACATTTTTAACGGATCGAATAATTTCAAATCTAATTTTAGGACTCTTAAAATACTTATCATCGAAGCATTCGAGTGCAGCGGCAGATTGAAGGCGCCCATGGGATTCCAATGGCTACGGGTCGATGCACGACGCTCGGTGGCTGCTGCATTCTCGCCTCAGGTTTACTTACCACATCACACCGATTTCATTAGTAGCGGGCGATGTGATCCAATGCTCCGCGCCACAGATTAAACTGGGAAAAGCATGGCATCGTCGTGGTCGGGAATGCCTCAACACGGTGCCGTCATGAGAGCAAGAAGAAGAAGAAGAAGCAAGCGAGGAGGAGGAGGGAGAGTGGAAGAAAAGAAGAAGAAGAAGCAGCAAGCGAGGAGGAGGAGGGAGAGTGGAAAGAAGAAGAAGAAGAAGAAGCAGCAGCAAGCGAGGAGGAGGAGGGAGAGTGGAATCAAAGAAGAAGAAGAAGAAGAAGAATAATAAGAAGAAGAAGAATAAGAAGAATAAGAAGAATAAGAAGAAGAAAAAGAAGATGAAGCAAGCGAGGAGGAGGGAGAGTGGAATCAAAGCCATGTAATTCTTGCAGAGAGAGCAGAGTAATGAGCTGACGCCTCAACCTGCGTGATATGGAACGAGACATCACGTCCTTGACGCCCTTTCTTCCAACCCAATTTACGCTTAACGTTACCGCCACGGTCGAATCACGCTTAGTTGACCTGGGATCGGTGCCGATGGAGATGATCTGCGGAAGAGATGGTTGGTTCTCCTTCCCACCTTAAATAGTCAATTCGTTGAAAAGAAGAACAACAAATTCTGACAAAAATTCTCGATAAGATCTATGTGAACAATGATCGATTAAAAAAGTTTATTCATTATCGTGACTAATCTTGGAAACCAACTCGGCGATATATATCCCTAAAATGTTCGAACTATATCCCTAAAATGTTCGAGCGCGAGAACACAAAAAAAAAGGACGAATTTTAAGAAAAATAAATGCTTAAAATAATAAGTATCTTCCTCAAATATAATAACGGATTGAAACCTTGGGATCTTAATGCATTTCTCTTGTCAACAGCATTCTGAATGGGTGGTGAAGAAGGATCGACGATTGCTACAGGTACCGATGATCGACATTCAGGCAGACATGGTCGTGTCCAAGGATGGAAATGGCACCTACACGTCCATCTTGGATGTCGTGATGTTTTTTATTGATATGTTCTTTCTATTTATACTAGCTAGGATGGAGGATTTCTCCCAATAAAGCAACAATATTTTCTCATGCGGTTGGGAAAATCTTATCTGCTATCATGCACCCATAATATGGTATTCCTATTTAGGATGTCAATCTTGGACCGATACAATGAAAATAATTTATGGGTGAGAGGCTTCGTGAGTGAGTTTGCTAGTTGATCAGCCATATATATATATATATATATATATATATATATGTATATGAGAAACGCGTAGTTGATGTCGAACAACTTGATCTTGCACGAAATGGAAGTCAATGATAAAATGTTTCATGTGGGAGTGGAACACTAGATTGACACATAAATAGTTAGTTCCGACATTATCATAATATATTGTAGAAATAAGAGTGGAGTCAATGTTGAGTTCATTGAGCAGATTTGTGACCCAATTGAGTTTTGCAACAGCGGTACCGATGACACGATATTCAACATTAGTTGTAGACCATACGATTGTTTTTTATTTTTTAGAACTCCAAATTATTAGATTAGCTCAAGGAAGACAATATACCCCCGACATGGATATTTTATCATTAAAGTTTCTTACCCAATCAATATCAGCAAAGGCATAGAGATAAAGTGGAGAGTGTTTGTAGAGAAAGTGACAATGATGGTTCCTTTAAGATATCATAGGATTCATTTGAATACAGACAAATGCATAGTAGATGGTTGCTGTATAAATTATGATAATTTATTGACCGCAAAGGAGATGTCTAGACAGGTGAGAGCTAAGCACTATAAGGAGCCAACTACTTGTCGGTATTGAGTGTGTTCCGTAGCAGAACTTTCATCACATAATTTGAGTGATTCACTAGTAGAAATGGGAGTTGGAACCTCTTTTGTGTCCTACATGTTTGTCTTTGATAATGAATCTTAAATATATTTTTTTTGTGATAGGAAGAGACCTGAAGATGTATATGTTGCTTTCACTCCCAAAAAGTAGCTCAAGGTTCTTAAATCTTTAAGAAAAAAATCGATATGCCAATTGTTTGATGAATGCTTAGATCCTTGTAGGAGTATTGCTTGTGATAATAATGTCATCCACGTACACTAGAAGATATATTATGTCGTCATATTATTGTCATAGAAATAGTGAGGTATCAAATTTAGAGTTGATAAAGCTAATTGAAGTAAAAAAATGAGCAAAGTTTAGCTTGGAGCATGAAGAAGTCAATAAATAGCTTTTTGTAGTTTATAAACATGTATTGGATACTAAAGATGGATGAAACCAGAAGATTACTGCATAAAGACATCTTCAATTAGAGTCCTGTATAAAAATGTACTGTTAACATCCAATTATCAAAATTACCAGCCTCTAGTGGTGGCCAAACTCAAAATAAGTCAGATTGTTATGGATTTAACAATGAGACTGAATGTCTTAGTAAAATCAACACCAGGTTATTGATGAAACCTTTTGGTGACTAGATATGCTTTATATCTAACAACTGATCCACCTGGGTTCTGCTTAATTCAAAAAGCGCACTTATACCCGATAATGTTTTGTGCATGATGAAAAGGTATAAGGTTTCATGTTGAGTTATGGAGAAGGGCATCATATTCTTTACACATGGCTTTACGCTAGTTTGAAGATTTTTGAGCTTGAGTGAATATGATAGGTTCAATGGTCTTAGGCGAGGATTCTGTGATAGCATGTAGGATAAGGACTTGACGTGGTTTGAAAATACCACTCTTGGAGCGTATTATCATTTATTGTCTGGAGGCTATGAGATTGTGAGGTTATGTTGTTAGTATAGGTGGTGGAGAGTCATTAACATGAGCTAAGTCAGGCTGATGTACTTCAGTGTCATAGGGTCTAGAAGGAGATAAAGACAATGGTTGTGTTTCTAAATGTATTGCCTCATCAATGAGAGAAACATAAGAAGAAAGGAATGAAGTAGTAATGGAGGGAATGGGCAGTTGCTGAAATAGAGTAGCAGTAGAGTATGGATCCTTAGGGGAGGAACTAGATGGTGTCATGTGAGGCTCATCCGAAAGGATCGGAGGTATACTCCAGTGACAAATGTTTATCGAAGTGGTTTGCATGGCAGGAGGCTCATTATTTTAGAAAGGAAAGATAGACTCTACAAAAGTAATGTAATATGATATAAAAACTTTTTGGGTTTAGGGGTTATAGCATCGGAAAACATTATGTTCAAGAGAGTGTTCTATGAAGATACAAGGCTTAGATCTTGATATTATCTTATAAGAGACATAAGGACATTGATCATAGCTGGTGGACAACTGAGGGAGCCATTAATTTAGCCTAGTAAGTCATATCAAAATAGGAGATTAGAAAACTGGGTTCGATAGGATGCATAGTTGTCACCTTTTGATAACTTGAAAGAGATTAGCGTGACAACATAAGTCCTGCATGTGAAGTACTATGATTCACTGCAGAAACGATAACTGGAATGTTAGAAGAAGATAATAAAGACATTTTGAGGATATGTACTTATCCGAGAGCTCAAGATAAGAGTTTTGGCTAAGCAGTTGTCGGTGGGTTGAAGGTGCAGCCTGCGATCGGAGAAGCATAACCGTCGGAGGAAGAGAAGCAGTAGATCTCAACAGATCTAAGTAAGAGATCTATTAGTGGAGGAACTGTGTTGTGGTTATAGATCTATGGGAGATCCATAGTTCTTATCGTAAATCGATGTTGCGACTGCATCTCCTATGAATCACAACGAGGAGAGTGACGAGGGGGAGAGCGCGATGAGGTAGCGTTTCCGATGGGATATAAAGAAGAACTAAATTTTTGTATATGAATAAATACTAGCAGGCCATAACACGTATCAGAATTAAATAAAAATCACAATCAAATATAACACCAAGATTTATGTGGAAATCCCCTCCAACGTGAAGGGTAAAAACTACACGGCAAACCAGAGGTAATCCATTATAAGAATAATGAAAATACAAATCTTAGTCTTTTGCCTAAAATCCAAGCAATAATCTCAAGAGAATAACTATGATATAAGGATTACATCACTGTGCACAATATCCAAATTCTCCCTAAGTAATCATAGCGAGAATCAACTGTAGATCTGATCTAACCTGAGATGAGAACACTGCATAGATGATTGAAAATAGTCTCTCTGCGTTGTCCTTGTCTTCTGCCCTTTCCTTCTCTTGTTTTTCTGTCATTTTCTCCTCTTTTTGAATCAAGATGCTATTGTAATTTGATGTCTCATTGCTGTAGTTTTTCCCTATTTTCACAGCCACCACACCTCCCTTATTAGATTTAGGGTTTTACTAGAAAGGGGGGTGATTTATGGGCTGTTAAAGCCCACCATGGGCTGAACTTGTAGGCTGTCAGCCCAACAACCTCCCCCTTTAGCCCATAAGGGAGGTTCTCTCATAACTCCTCAATGTGAAGCAATGCCGACCAGCTGTCGGCATATCTCCTGTCTTTCTTTCGGTAAGGTCTTTGTCAATATGTCTGCTCCATTGTCATTTATGTGAATTTTTTAAAGCTGCTGCTTCTCTTCAAGTACATTTCCAATCCAATAGTATTTGACATCTATATGCTTTGACCTAGAATTAAAAGTTTGATTCTTACACAAATGGATGACACTATAGCAGTCACAATTTACCATATAATTTTCTTGTTTCAACCTCAATTCTTGTAATAATTCTTTCATCCATAATATTTCTTTACAAACCTATGTAACAACAATATATTCTGTCTCTATAGTGGAGAGAGCAATTCACCTTTATAATCTGGATTGTCATTACATTACTCTATATGTAAAAGTAAGTAAAAAATCTGATGTAAACTTCCTTGTATCAATATCTTTTGTCATATCTACATCTGTGTAACTTTTCAACACAAGTGGTCTACCTCCAAAGCTTAAACAAACATCATTGCTACCCAGAGCTCTTTGCTTGGATTTACAAGAAATATACTAGTAACACTCACTACATATGCGATGTTCGGCTTCGTACATACCATCGGATACATTAAACTTCCAACTGCTGAACCGCAGTCTTGAGTACCGCTGTAGTTTTCGCAGCCATCTTCCGGCGAACTGCAGTCTTGAGTACCGCTGCAGTTTTTGCAGCCATCTCCCGGCGAACTGCAGTCCCTACAATCTGCAGCAGCAAGCAGCAATCCACAGCAGCTGCCGGCAGCTTTTGGCACTGTTGTAGATTGCTCAATCTGCTACAGCAAGCAATCTATAGCAGCAGCCCCCTCCCTCATTCTCCACCTTGTGTGACCTGAGTATCACACAAGGTTCGCTGCCTTCTTCTAAAAATAAAAATAAAAAAAAAAAGAAGAAGGAAAATGTCTTCGTTCACTTCTTCTGATGTTTCAGTTCCTATAGGGACTCCCACTTCTTGTTCTTCTACAGGGCTTATCTCCATCAATGCTGCCACACTAATCCCCTTTAAGTTATCAAAGGGTGGCAACTATGCGTCCTGGCGAGCTCAATTCTCTAATCTTTTATTTGGATATGATTTGTTAGGTTACGTTGATGGTTCTTTCAGTTGTCCTCCGGCCATGCTCAACATCCCCGGTGATCCTAATCCAGTACCCAATCCAGCTCACAAACTGTGGCTACGTCAAGATCGTCTCATTCTCCAAGCCATTCAAGCTTCAGTTGCTGGATCCGTTGCTCCCTTGATATCTTCATGTGTGACAGCTGCCGATGCATGGTCTAAACTGCAAACCACCCTGGCAAATCATTCGCGTACTCGCAAGCTCAGTCTTCTATCCAAGCTTATGGAGACAAAACAAGAGGGAAGTACTATCTCTGATTATTTACAACTTATCAAGGTTATCATCGATGACTTTTGATAGGTCATTTCCTATGTGATGAAGAGGTTGTCATTCATACCCTCAATGGTCTCGACATCGACTACAAAGAATTGGCTGCTGCAATTCGGGCACGCGACTCGCCAATCTCTTTTGAAGATCTCTATGATAAGTTGACTGACTACGAGATGTCTTTGAAGCGTGCGGACAAACTGCCTAGATCAACTGTCACAGCTCAAGTCAGTCACAAGTCTAAACGGAAGAACACTCGGTACTCACCGAACATCACCCAAGGTTTGGCTACTACGCCTCTTGATTCTGTGAGTTCCATGCAACACCCCTCCTATCCTCCTAGTCATCCCTTCTCGCAAAGTGGCGACTCCAGCAGTCGGCCATTCCGCTAAAGTTTGCCGGTCTCGTCTCCGCCTCCCTACTCCGTCACACTGGCCACAGGCAAATCTCCTAACTACTCCGACACCTAGCCAGTCCAACTGGATTGTCGACTCTGGTGCCTCTCATCACATCACCGCTGATCTTCAGAATTTGTCTCTTCACAATCCCTATGGCGGCAATGAAGATATCATCATCGGTGATGGTAAAGGACTTTCTATAACTCATACTGGTTCCACAACGCTTAATTCTGACTCTAATACATTTACTCTCGATGATGTTTTATGCGCCCCTCATATTAAACGCAACCTCATTTCTGTTTCTCAATTTTGCAAACATAACAATACTTCCATTGAATTCTTTCCTGATTCATTTCTTGTTAAGGATTTGAGCACGGGGGCATCATTGGTCCAAGGCCCGAATAAAGACAACATTTATGAATGGCCGTCAGCCTCTCGAATGACCCAGCCCACTGTTCATTCTTCTGTTGCGGCTCCAGTTGATGTGTGGCATCGTCGGCTTGGCCAATCCCTCACCCTTTATTTAGCAGAAATTATTATCTTGTCACTCTCTTCCTCTTTTTAAGTCCCCTAATTCTATGATGCATTGTGATGCTTGTCTTAGTAATAAGAGTCATCGGCAGCCTTTTGGTTCATCTTCAATTTCCTCCTCTAAACCTTTTGAAATTATATATACTGATGTTTGGGGTCCTGCTCCAATCTTATCTTTTGATAAGTTTCGATTTTATGTTATTTTTGTAGATCACTTCTCCAAGTACACATGGATATATCCTCTTTCTCATAAATCTGACGTTTCTCGCGTTTTTTCCACTTTCCAGAAGTTGGTCGAAAACTATTTTCAGTCTACCATTAAAACAGTCTACTCTGATGGTGGCGGTGAATATCAAGCCCTGGCGTCTCATCTCTCAGCTTGTGGCATTCAACACCTCAAGTCTCCTCCACATACTCCTCAACTAGTTGGTTCTGCCGAACGCAAACATCGGCATATAGTAGAAACTGGACTCACACTTTTACATCAGGCTTCCATGCCTTCAACTTTCTGGACAGCAGCCTTTCAAACTGCTGTCTACCTAATTAATCGGATGCCTACACCAGTTCTACAACACCAGTCCCCCTTTGACACACTGTTCCACAAACCCCCTAACCTTCGTAAACTCCACGTGTTCGGTTGTTTATGTTATCCTTGGTTACGTCCCTATGCCTCTCATAAGTTAACATCCCGATCTTCTCCTTGCGTCTTTATTGGTTACTCACTTGACCATAATGCTTTCCGCTGCTATAATCTCCACACTCACAAAATCTTTGTATCACGTCACGTTATCTTTGTTGAGTCTAACTTTCCTTTCCAAACCCTTCCATATCCTGCCATACGGACCACTTCACTATCTCACTGGAGTAAACCTTCGGATCAATCGGACGAGCCTCCCATGTCTTCGTCTACTTCCTCCCCTCCTGATCCGCACTATATCACTCCAGTTCAACACTTGCCCGTTTCCTCTGTTCCTACTCCACTCCACTCTTCTCCAATTGATGGGGCAATATGTTCCGAAACACAACCATCCTCTTTACCTCCTTCTCGCCCAAGTGCCCCTGACGTGTCTCCACTTGACCCGGCTTGTGCCACTGATCCTCACCCAACATTACCTCCTAATCCTGTCATCTCCAATCATCCTATGACCACTCGCTCTAAGCATGGTATTTTTAAACCTCGTCAAGTACTTAACCTACAAGCTGTCATGAATTCCTCATCCCCCAACATTGAACCCACCACCTTCACTCAAGCCCAAAAATCTCCGCATTGGCGTATTGCCATGAGCGAGGAATATAATGCCCTCCTCCATAATTCAACATGGGATCTAATTCCTTTTCATCCTTCATAAAACATCATCGGGTGTAAGTGGGTCTTTAGAATTAAGCGGAACCCAGATGGCTCAGTTGCTCGATATAAGGCACGCCTGGTCGCCAAAAGGTTCCATCAACGACCTGGAGTTGATTTCACTGAGACGTTTAGTCCTGTTGTTAAACCCACTACAATCCGGCTTATCTTGAATCTGGCTACCACTAAAGGCTGGCAATTACGACAATTGGATGTTAATAATGCCTTTCTACAGGGATATCTATCTGAAGATGTTTTTATGCAACAACCCCCCGGTTTTACTCATCCTCAGTATCCACAGCATGTTTGCAAACTTCGGAAAGCCATTTATGGACTTCGTCAGGCTCCGAGAGCTTGGTACACTCAACTTAGCTCATTTTTGACTTCTGTCGGCTTTCTTAACTCCAAATCTGACACTTCGTTGTTTCTGCGACATCATCATGGAAACACAATGTATATTCTGGTATATGTGGATGATATTATTGTCACAGGCAACAATCCCGCCAGCATCCAAGCGTTCGTCAAACAGCTGGCAGCTCGATTCTCGCTTAAGGATCTCGGACCCTTGAGCTACTTTTTGGGCGTCGAAGCTACCTTCACATCTTCCGGTCTCCTTTTATCACAACGCAAGTACATTCAAGATTTGTTATTAAAGACAAACATGCAGGATGCAAATGCAATTACAACCCCCATCTCTACTAGCGGTTCTCTCAAATTATCAGATGGAAGTCCTGCTACGGAACCCACTCAATACCGCCAAGTTGTTGGCTCTTTACAATACTTAGCTCTCACGCGTCCAGACATCTCATTTGCTGTGAACAAATTATCACAGTTTATGCAGCAACCATCTACTCTACACTGGTCTGCGGTCAAGAGACTTCTACGATATCTTAAAGGGACTCTAAATCATGGACTCTTTTTTCGTAAACACTCTCCACTTCGTCTTCATGCATTTGCCGATGCTGATTGGGCGGGCAACCTTGATGATAGAACATCCACATCGGGGTATATTATCTTCCTTGGTGCTCATCCAATCAGTTGGAGTTCTAAGAAGCAAAAGACAATCGCCCGGTCTACAACTGAAGCTGAATACCGTGCCATTGCCGCTACCACTGTAGAACTCAATTGGATCACGAATCTTCTCCAGGAACTCAACATCGATTCCACTCCTACAATATATTGTGATAATATTGGAGCTACCTATCTGTGCGCTAATCCGGTATTCCACTCCCGCATGAAACATATTGCTATTGACTTCCACTTTGTACGTGATCAAGTTGTCCGCCGTCAACTCCGTGTTTCTCATGTTCATACAGCTGATCAATTGGCCGACTCACTTATGAAGCCTATAGCTCGTAAGCTGTTTGCATTACATCAGTCCAAGATTGGCCTCCTTGATAGGAGCACCATCTTGCGGGGGCATGATAAGTAGATGAGATTTCCCTAACTGTTGAGGAAATCTCTCTACTCTGTTGAGGGAAATCCTCTAACCCGTTGAGGAAACTTCTCCTTCTAACCTGTATATAAAGACGGAGGATATGTCAATAACATTCAACTTCTTCTTCTACAACTCATTTATCTCTTTATTTTAACAAGTTCTCCTTCCCACCTTAAATAGTCAATTCGTTGAAAAGAAGAACAACAAATTCTGACAAAAATTCTCGATAAGATCTATGTGAACAATGATCGATTAAAAAAGTTTATTCATTATCGTGACTAATCTTGGAAACCAACTCGGCGATATATATCCCTAAAATGTTCGAACTATATCCCTAAAATGTTCGAGCGCGAGAACACAAAAAAAAAGGATGAATTTTAAGAGAAATAAATGCTTAAAATAATAAGTATCTTCCTCAAATATAATAACGGATTGAAACCTTGGGATCTTAATGCATTTCTCTTGTCAATAGCATTCTGAATGGGTGGTGAAGAAGGATCGACGATTGCTACAGGTACCGATGATCGACATTCAGGCAGACATGGTCGTGTCCAAGGATGGAAATGGCACCTACACGTCCATCTTGGATGTCGTGATATTTTTTATTGATATGTTCTTTCTATTTATACTAGCTAGGATGGAGGATTTCTCCCAATAAAGCAACAATATTTTCTCATGCGGTTGGGAAAATCTTATCTGCTATCATGCACCCATAATATGGTATTCCTATTTAGGATGTCAATCTTGGACCGATACAATGAAAATAATTTATGGGTGAGAGGCTTCGTGAGTGAGTTTGCTAGTTGATCAGCCATATATATATATATATATATATATATATATATATATATATATATATATATATATATATATATATATATATATATATATATATATATATATATATATATATATATATATATATATATATGTATATGAGAAACGCGTAGTTGATGTCGAACAACTTGATCTTGCACGAAATGGAAGTCAATGATAAAATGTTTCATGTGGGAGTGGAACACTAGATTGACACATAAATAGTTAGTTCCGACATTATCATAATATATTGTAGAAATAAGAGTGGATATATATATATATATATATCCAACTTGAGATGACAATTCCTGGTACACCTTTATGAATTACATAATTATGAAAAAGATCAAATGTATGTTTTCATAGGCCAAGCTACCCAAAAAGTTTTGGGATGAGGTTTTAAGGACTGTAGTTGATGTGATCAACTTATTACCATTTACAGCCCTAGATAGTGATATTACAGAGTATGTATGGTTATGGAAAGATGTTTCATACAGACATTTAAGAGTGTTTAGTTGTCGTATAAGAAGATTTGATTGTCATAGAAGAAATATATCGAGAAGGTATTGAAAAGGTTCAGTATAAACAATACAAAGCCAATTGGTTCTCCTCTTGCAAGTCATTTTAAGTTATGCTTGGAACATAGTCCTTCAAGTGATGAGGAGAAGGAGAAAATACAAAAGGTTCCTTATGCTTCAGCAGTTGGAAGTTTAATGTATCCGATGGTATGTACGAAGCCGAACATCGCATATGTAGTGAGTGTTACTAGTATATTTCTTGTAAATCCAAGCAAAGAGCTCTGGGTAGCAATGATGTTTGTTTAAGCTTTGGATGTAGACCACTTGTGTTGAAAAGTTACACAGATGTAGATATGACAAAAGATATTGATACAAGGAAGTTTACATCAGATTTTTTACTTACTTTTACATATAGAGTAATGTAATGACAATCCAGATTATAAAGGTGAATTGCTCTCTCCACTATAGAGACAGAATATATTGTTGTTACATAGGTTTGTAAAGAAATATTATGGATGAAAGAATTATTACAAGAATTGAGGTTGAAACAAGAAAATTATATGGTAAATTGTGACTGCTATAGTGTCATCCATTTGTGTAAGAATCAAACTTTTAATTCTAGGTCAAATCATATAGATGTCAAATACTATTGGATTGGAAATGTACTTGAAGAGAAGCAGCAGCTTTAAAAAATTCACATAAATGACAATGGAGCAGACATATTGACAAAGACCTTACCGAAAGAAAGACAGGAGATATGCCGACAGCTGGTCGGCATTGCTTCACATTGAGGAGTTATGAGAGAACCTCCCTTATGGGCTAAAGGGGGAGGTTGTTGGGCTGACAGCCTACAAGTTCAGCCCATGGTGGGCTTTAACAGCCCATAAATCACCCCCCTTTCTAGTAAAACCCTAAATCTAATAAGGGAGGTGTGGTGGCTGTGAAAATAGGGAAAAACTACAGCAATGAGACATCAAATTACAATAGCATCTTGATTCAAAAAGAGGAGAAAATGACAGAAAAACAAGAGAAGGAAAGGGCAGAAGACAAGGACAACGCAGAGAGACTATTTTCAATCATCTATGCAGTGTTCTCATCTCAGGTTAGATCAGATCTACAGTTGATTCTCGCTATGATTACTTAGGGAGAATTTGGATATTGTGCACAGTGATGTAATCCTTATATCATAGTTATTCTCTTGAGATTATTGCTTGGATTTTAGGCAAAAGACTAAGATTTGTATTTTCATTATTCTTATAATGGATTACCTCTGGTTTGCCGTGTAGTTTTTACCCTTCACGTTGGAGGGGATTTCCACATAAATCTTGGTGTTATATTTGATTGTGATTTTTATTTAATTCTGATACGTGTTATGGCCTGCTAGTATTTATTCATATACAAAAATTTAGTTCTTCTTTATATCCCATCGGAAACGCTACCTCATCGCGCTCTCCCCCTCGTCACTCTCCTCGTTGTGATTCATAGGAGATGCAGTCGCAACATCGATTTACGATAAGAACTATGGATCTCCCATAGATCTATAACCACAACACAGTTCCTCCACTAATAGATCTCTTACTTAGATCTGTTGAGATCTACTGCTTCTCTTCCTCCGACGGTTATGCTTCTCCGATCGCAGGCTGCACCTTCAACCCACCGACAACTGCTTAGCCAAAACTCTTATCTTGAGCTCTCGGATAAGTACATATCCTCAAAATGTCTTTATTATCTTCTTCTAACATTCCAGTTATCGTTTCTGCAGTGAATCATAGTACTTCACATGCAGGACTTATGTTGTCACGCTAATCTCTTTCAAGTTATCAAAAGGTGACAACTATGCATCCTATCGAACCCAGTTTTCTAATCTCCTATTTTGATATGACTTACTAGGCTAAATTAATGGCTCCCTCAGTTGTCCACCAGCTATGATCAATGTCCTTATGTCTCTTATAAGATAATATCAAGATCTAAGCCTTGTATCTTCATAGAACACTCTCTTGAACATAATGTTTTCCGATGCTATAACCCCTAAACCCAAAAAGTTTTTATATCATATTACATTACTTTTGTAGAGTCTATCTTTCCTTTCTAAAATAATGAGCCTCCTGCCATGCAAACCACTTCGATAAACATTTGTCACTGGAGTATACCTCCGATCCTTTCGGATGAGCCTCACATGACACCATCTAGTTCCTCCCCTAAGGATCCATACTCTACTGCTACTCTATTTCAGCAACTGCCCATTCCCTCCATTACTACTTCATTCCTTTCTTCTTATGTTTCTCTCATTGATGAGGCAATACATTTAGAAACACAACCATTGTCTTTATCTCCTTCTAGACCCTATGACACTGAAGTACATCAGCCTGACTTAGCTCATGTTAATGACTCTCCACCACCTATACTAACAACATAACCTCACAATCTCATAGCCTCCAGACAATAAATGATAATACGCTCCAAGAGTGGTATTTTCAAACCACGTCAAGTCCTTATCCTACATGCTATCACAGAATCCTCGCCTAAGACCATTGAACCTATCATATTCACTCAAGCTCAAAAATCTTCAAACTAGCGTAAAGCCATGTGTAAAGAATATGATGCCCTTCTCCATAACTCAACATGAAACCTTATACCTTTTCATCATGCACAAAACATTATCGGGTATAAGTGCGCTTTTTGAATTAAGCAGAACCCAGGTGGATCAGTTGTTAGATATAAAGCATATCTAGTCACCAAAAGGTTTCATCAATAACCTGGTGTTGATTTTACTAAGACATTCAGTCTCATTGTTAAATCCATAACAATCTGACTTATTTTGAGTTTGGCCACCACTAGAGGCTGGTAATTTTGATAATTGGATGTTAACAGTACATTTTTATACAGGACTCTAATTGAAGATGTCTTTATGCAGTAATCTTCTGGTTTCATCCATCTTTAGTATCCAATACATGTTTATAAACTACAAAAAGCTATTTATTGACTTCTTCATGCTCCAAGCTAAACTTTGCTCATTTTTTTACTTCAATTAGCTTTATCAACTCTAAATTTGATACCTCACTATTTCTATGACAATAATATGACGACATAATATATCTTCTAGTGTACGTGGATGACATTATTATCACAAGCAATACTCCTACAAGGATCTAAGCATTCATCAAACAATTGGCATATCGATTTTTTTCTTAAAGATTTAAGAACCTTGAGCTACTTTTTGGGAGTGAAAGCAACATATACATCTTCAGGTCTCTTCCTATCACAAAAAAAATATATTTAAGATTCATTATCAAAGACAAACATGTAGGACACAAAAGAGGTTCCAACTCCCATTTCTACTAGTGAATCACTCAAATTATGTGATGAAAGTTCTGCTACGGAACACACTCAATACCGACAAGTAGTTGGCTCCTTATAGTGCTTTGCTCTCACCTGTCTAGACATCTCCTTTGCGGTCAATAAATTATCATAATTTATACAGCAACCATCTACTATGCATTTGTCTGTATTCAAATGAATCCTATGATATCTTAAAGGAACCATCATTGTCACTTTCTCTACAAACACTCTCCACTTTATCTCTATGCCTTTGCTGATATTGATTGGGTAAGAAACTTTAATGATAAAATATCCATGTCGGGGGTATATTGTCTTCCTTGAGCTAATCTAATAATTTGGAGTTCTAAAAAATAAAAAACAATCGTATGGTCTACAACTAATGTTGAATATCGTGTCATCGGTACCACTGTTGCAAAACTCAATTGGGTCACAAATCTGCTCAATGAACTCAACATTGACTCCACTCTTATTTCTACAATATATTATGATAATGTCGGAACTAACTATTTATGTGTCAATCTAGTGTTCCACTCCCACATGAAACATTTTATCATTGACTTCCATTTCGTGCAAGATCAAGTTGTTCGACATCAACTACGCGTTTCTCATATACATATACATATATATATATATATATATATATATATATATATATATATATATATATATATATATATATATATATATATATATATATATATATATATATATATATATATATATATATATATATGGCTGATCAACTAGCAAACTCACTCACGAAGCCTCTCACCCATAAATTATTTTCATTGTATCGGTCCAAGATTGACATCCTAAATAGGAATACCATATTATGGGTGCATGATAGCAGATAAGATTTTCCCAACCGCATGAGAAAATATTGTTGCTTTATTGGGAGAAATCCTCCATCCTAGCTAGTATAAATAGAAAGAACATATCAATAAAAAACATCACGACATCCAAGATGGACGTGTAGGTGCCATTTCCATCCTTGGACACGACCATGTCTGCCTGAATGTCGATCATCGGTACCTGTAGCAATCGTCGATCCTTCTTCACCACCCATTCAGAATGCTGTTGACAAGAGAAATGCATTAAGATCCCAAGGTTTCAATCCGTTATTATATTTGAGGAAGATACTTATTATTTTAAGCATTTATTTTTCTTAAAATTCGTCCTTTTTTTTTGTGTTCTCGCGCTCGAACATTTTAGGGATATAGTTCGAACATTTTAGGGATATATATCGCCGAGTTGGTTTCCAAGATTAGTCACGATAATGAATAAACTTTTTTAATCGATCATTGTTCACATAGATCTTATCGAGAATTTTTGTCAGAATTTGTTGTTCTTCTTTTCAACGAATTGACTATTTAAGGTGGGAAGGAGAACCAACCATCTCTTCCGCAGATCATCTCCATCGGCACCGATCCCAGGTCAACTAAGCGTGATTCGACCGTGGCGGTAACGTTAAGCGTAAATTGGGTTGGAAGAAAGGGCGTCAAGGACGTGATGTCTCGTTCCATATCACGCAGGTTGAGGCGTCAGCTCATTACTCTGCTCTCTCTGCAAGAATTACATGGCTTTGATTCCACTCTCCCTCCTCCTCGCTTGCTTCATCTTCTTTTTCTTCTTCTTCTTCTTCTTCTTATTATTCTTCTTCTTCTTATTATTCTTCTTCTTCTTCTTCTTCTTTGATTCCACTCTCCCTCTTCCTCCTCGCTTGCTGCTGCTTCTTCTTCTTCTTCTTTGATTCCACTCTCCCTCCTCCTCCTCGCTTGCTGCTTCTTCTTCTTCTTTTCTTCCACTCTCCCTCCTCCTCCTCGCTTGCTGCTTCTTCTTCTTCTTTTCTTCCACTCTCCCTCCTCCTCCTCGCTTGCTTCTTCTTCTTCTTCTTGCTCTCATGACGGCACCGTGTTGAGGCATTCCCGACCACGACGATGCCATGCTTTTCCCAGTTTAATCTGTGGCGCGGAGCATTGGATCACATCGCCCGCTACTAATGAAATCGGTGTGATGTGGTAAGTAAACCTGAGGCGAGAATGCAGCAGCCACCGAGCGTCGTGCATCGACCCGTAGCCATTGGAATCCCATGGGCGCCTTCAATCTGCCGCTGCACTCGAATGCTTCGATGATAAGTATTTTAAGAGTCCTAAAATTAGATTTGAAATTATTCGATCCGTTAAAAATGTAATTATGAAAAACACCCTTTCATGAGTTTGGATATGTTTAAATAATACTATTTATTCGTCAACGTTTTGCAAGTGAGTCCACAAAGGATCGAGAAAGGAATTTGAATCTGGATTTGTGCTAATTCAAAAGAGATTTTTATTTTTTTTTTGTGCTGTGAAGAATCTGATTTATGGATGTAGGTAAGAATTGTGGAATCATATATTTTGCATCAGTTTTCTAATTTATTTTTTTATCATTAATTTTAAAAGTTTTCTCTTTCCATAATATACATGATGTTTGTGATATATCTTCTTTAAATTCATACGACAATACCACATGTTAAATTAATTCTTATGTGGATTCAAATTCGTTCAAATCGAAGCATCAAGGGTCAAATTAAATCAAATAAAAAAAATGATTCGGTTCAAAGGAAGGTACTTCAAACTAAAATCATTTGGAACCTAAGTAATCGATTACGTATGGATTAAGCTACTGTCAAAATCATCAAGCCTCAAGAAGAGTAAAGGTAATAATACATCTTATTGATCCATACTTCTAAAAATGTTTAGATATTTTAACGATACAATTAAAAAGTTAAAATTATAAACTTAGAAAACTATTACTTTTTAAGTGAGCTTGATTCAAATCGATTAATCAAATAAACAAGATATCTTTTCAAATTAAAATTATTTATAATCTTTAAAACTAAATTACTGATGAACCGATTCAGATTAAATCGGTTCGAAACCAATTCGATTAGGTTTGATTTAATTTTTTTGATTCGATTTGAATACCCCTATTAATATTACATTGCATTCTTGCATCACTTTCTTCTTCTAAAGAATTCTTCGACCTAACTGTCATCCCTTGTGGTAGCCATAACATGCAAGATATTGTCTCCATCTCATTTATGACTCTTCCCATGCTGTCATTTCTGTTTTTTTTTTTTTGTCTATCATACTATGACTATGATTGATTTTGTTCACGAGAAACATGTTTCTTACGTTAATGCACAGAGGGAGTAATATGTTATTAGATTTCATGTTAATCGAAGTCTCACGTATTAGATTAATCTATTTATATACTTGTGTGTTTATGGAGTGGATACAAGATCCTTCAAAGCATTACCAATCTTTACGCGTTCTCCATGAACTCAGCCCCAATAATATGTTGAGGCAAAGGAAGACGAGAGACGTGAACGGGATGCAATTACGAGGGACGACGATGATGATTCCTCGTGGAAAAGACACGCAATTAGATGGAGATTACGAAAAGAAATGGCATTCCACTTGCAAAAACTGTACATGATTTCTTTATTAATCTCCACGAGTTAAGCTAAGGTGGATGACTTTCCTGGGATTGGACTCCATCCCAATTCCCAATTAACAGCTTGTAACATATCAACCAATTATGAAAGGAATTAATGATTTATTATTGGTAATTTAACTTGAATGGTTGGAGTCATTAGGTTGAATGATGAGCGTTCACTACATTATGACCAATCGATGAACGTTGATGCATGGAGCCCACTGCAGTCGGTGATACCACGTTCTGTTCTTCGTCGTCAAGCTTCGGTCTTCCTCTATATATATATATATATATATATATATACACACACACACACACACTTGCCCTTCTTCTTTTACGCCTTCCATCAAGGAAACTTGACAGAGATGGAATGAAGCTATCGATCCCAAATATAACATAACACCACACTGCACTTAATAATGATATTACATGGCCTGCATGTCCCCTTGCCGAAAGCAAAATGAGAGAAACCAAGACATAGTTACGTACAGGAGAAAGAGAAGCAAATTGACGAAGAGACAAGAGAAAGAATAATAAATCATGGAAACACTGGGTGCGCGGTGGTGGCGAGGTGGCGGTGGAATGATCGGTTCGGGAGGCTGGTGGTTTATATCAAGCCTTGGCGGGTTCAGCCGCTGGCTCGGCCGGTTTCTCCGTCTCCGGGGAGGGGTCCGAGGGAGCCGGGTCGGCCGGGGCAGGTGCCTCTTCCACCTCCGCCTCAGCCTCTTCCTTCTTGATCTCCTCCGCGGTTTCCGGTGTAATATCCTTGCTGGTGCTCTCGACGGCCGGTTCGGCGGGAGCAGGCGGCTCCTCTGCGGGGAGTAAGGTGGACACCTGCTCGAAGAGGAAGATCACGGGACCGGAGACGAGGCCGGGGCCGTACTTGGCGGCAGCCTCGCTCACCGGCTTCGAGCCAGGGAACTCTGCGCAAGGATCTAATCTCATCACAAGCCCTTCCGCTATCACCTCAAAACAACTATAACATCTGTGACAGAGAAAGCATTACCGATCTTCACTAGTTCCTCGATGAACTTGATCACAACAGTTGATTTCTTCTTCAGTCCTGACCCCGTCGGTTTCTTCACCAGAGTCTGTCGTCGTCCAAAGCAAGTATTTGCAGAAGGCTGTAAGTATTTGATACAGAGTCTGTGAATAACATGAGGATGAGTTCAAGATCGATAAACCTTGATTTCAACGGCAGAAGCTTCGTAGATCTCCACAACTTTGGGCTGCAGGTCAGTCTTCTTCTCTTCGAACTCCTTGCTGATGTCCTCCTGAACCAAACAAAGGATCCAGTAGAGATCAGATCAAGTCGAAGGGAGAAGAAGAAGAAGAAGAAGAAGAAGAAGAAGAAGAAGAGAAGCAAAACCCCATGCACCTTCGATTCGTCGAAGGACTTGCATGCCTCGGCGGCGGCAGCCTTCTTGCCGTTCCTGTCAAACACCTTCTTGATCGTCGGAAGGACTTTAGACTTCCAGTAATTCACCATCTCTGCTCTCTTCCTCTTGCTCTCCTGTTAGCTCAAATCGCAAACACCTGTGTCTCCAAAAGAAGAAGCAAACATCACCACACGACTAAACTATATGAGACCAAATGATCGGTAAAGAAAGGAGGAGAAGACGTACTATGAAACTTGCGTCTTCCTCTCCACTCCGCTCCTCTGCCTTTCTTCTATGCCTACGATCACCAATGTATAGTATGCACGAAAACAAAGAGGAGAGCGGAGCCATGTGCTTGCCAGGGAAATATACAAGGACAACGCACCAAATCACCCTTGCACTGTTATGAAATTACGGTGTAACCCTTCCTAAAGCTCAGGTAAAAACGACCGCGTATATGTAATGCGGAGGGTATTTTCGTCCTAAAAGTAAGGATCGCCGGCTCAGCAGAAGGTTACAGTGGGGAGGTGACAGCTGGAGGTCGCAGTCGCCTATTGTCCTCGTGTGCCACCGCCGTCCGCCGAGCCCCGTGGGAAACGAAAAGAGGCGACGCGAACCGGGAATCGGATCGAGGGGTGGCAGAAACCGGGGTTTGTCGCTTTGGGCCGCGGGGCCCGTTGGGGAGCCGTATTGGTGTCTCCTAAGGACCACGTGGCTTCGGGGCACACAGATCCGCCCTCCGTCATCTTTATCCCACTTAAAATAATATTTAAATACTTTTTTTTTTCAAATCCCTTTTGGGGTGTCATTTTTTTGGGTTTTTTTGTGTGTTCCTCGAAAATATTATTTATTTTAATTATCAACAAAACCTTTAGGACCCCTTATCAACAAAAAACATATATATATAGATTAAATTGGAAGAAATTTCTTTGAGATATTCTAAGATTTTGATTATGATTTTTTTAAGTATTATGTTTTTTAATGGTCTCCCGGGGAGGTTTTAATTAGAAAGAACTTCCACCTAACTATGGTAGCGAATAATTATTAGATTTCCACAAAGAATTCTAATTATCATGGAATATTTTATTTTATGTATTAGGCTTTTCAGATAATAATATATCTCCATTTATACCCGATACATTGCAAGAATCCGAGGAAGAAGCCCTTGTCATCATCACCAAATGAATGAGGCCATGCTTCGAATCATTGTGATGGGTGATGTTTAGGTGTTTGCCCGAACAAATTCCCCCTCCTTTTTCTTTCCCCAATTACTTACTTTTCATGCAATAATGTGTCGTGATATAAGAAATATCTACCAATTTTATTGCATTGCAAAGAGAGTCACCCATGTTCGTCAAATCCAATTCATTCACCAACGTAATTTGGCGGTAGTGCCAATCACATCGGATGGGCAACTCCATTGACTCTATCTTAATTATGAACATAAATTGCATGAACAAGTAGAATTAATGAAATAATAAATTATAGTGCATATTTAAAGAATTATTGTTCCCTTACGCTCAATGGGTTGAGTCAGGCTCTGACTCGACCATGGGCTCTTGGGGAATGGGTCGAGTCAGGCCGCGACCCAACCGCTGGTTCCTTGGATTTACATTTCACCTGAGCTAATATTTACCACAATGTCACGACCTTAGCTGGAATTGCCTAAGGCGTGATGCACCCTTGCGGCCAAAGACGCGAACTTAACTTGGGTTGCCTAAGTCGTGAGTCACCCTCGTCGCAAAGACGCGAACTTAGCTTGCGTTGCCTAAGTCGCGCTTCGCCCTTACGATCTTGCTCCACAAGGATCAGCCACTTTGTAACCTCTCGCAGGTCCCGAAGGACCTGTAAAAGAGAAAGAAAGTTAGATCGAAAGAACGAGCAACGGACAAGTCCCGAAGTCTTGCGAAAAGGAAAGCTTTACAAGCAATTCGACGAACACCCTGTGTGCACAAGAGAAAAGAGGGAGAGGAAGAAAAACAAGGCTTTCAAGGATGAACGAACAGCTGCAAGCCCACAAACAGCCGCTCACCTGGTCCCGGGCGCAAAACCAAGTTCCCGTAAAGGTCACGTGCGAACTTGCGAAAGAGTGTTCAACGCCCGGTATATAACCGAAGCCCCATCCAGCCATGTGCCACCCGGGGGGTTCCTGGGTGCTGAGATGGCTGACATTTTGGTGAGCGGAGGCAGCACTCCGCTCACCTCCCGCGGCACGCGAAAACGGAGCCATTTTGGGCTGTTTTGGGGCTGTTTTGCTCGGTTCGGTGAGCGATCGCTTTGCAACGCTGCAGCTTGTTCGAACTTACATATTTACAAGCAAAATGACCCAAAACCATGAGGAAACATGCTGTCGAGCAGCTGTACATGCGGGTGTGAGCGACGAACGGTTCATTGAACGGAGTTGATGCGGGTGCGCGACGACCGTTCGTGATATTCTCCCCCACTTAAACTGTCGACGCCCTCGTCGACGCTTGGTGGTAGTTGTTGATGACTTCTTCTTCATGTCGCAGGGCGTCTTCAGGCTCCCAACTGGCTTCAGTTCGGGGAAGCTTTCGCCACTTCACCAAGTACTCTGTCTGCTCCGCTCCGTTGGGTAGCTTTATCTTGCGATCCGCCAGAATGGTTTCCACTCGCTTCTCGTAGGAGGCTGTGATGGGAGGTAGCCGAGTTGGAACACTTCGAGAAGCATCTTGCGGATCTGAATGGTAGGCCTTTAGGTTGCTGGCGTGAAGAACGTTGTGAATTTTGAACCACGCCGGCAGTTGTAACTTGTAAGAAACATTGCCTACCCTGTTGATAATTGGGAAGGGCCCTTCATACTTACGCACCAATCCTTTGTGGACTCTGTTCCTGAAGAATTGGAGTGATGCTGGTTGGAGCTTTACCAACACCAAATCGCCAACTTTGAACTCTTGTGGTCGCCTTCCCAAGTCTGCCCACTTCTTCATCCGTTTTGCCGCCTTCTCCAAGTATGCCCGCGCAATATCTGCATTTCGATGCCACTCCTTTGCGAAATGATAGGCTGATGGACTACTCCCGGTATACCCAATTGCCATGGTGTGCGGAGTCGACGGTTGTTGTCCTGTGATAATCTCGAAGGGGCTCTTGTTGGATGCAGAGCTCCGCTGCAAGTTGTAGGAGAATTGGGCAATGTCCAACAGCTTCACCCAATCTCGTTGATTGGCACTCACGTAGTGCCGAAGATACTGCTCCAAGAGCGAATTTATTCTTTCAGTCTAGCCATCCGTCTGGGGGTGGAGGCTTGTAGAGAAGTATAACTTTGATCCCAACAATTTGAATAGCTCGGTCCAGAATCGTCCCAGAAACCGAGCGTCTCGATCACTAATGATATTGTGTGGGACTCCCCAATACTTCACTACATCCCTCATCATCAGTCTGGCCGCCTCTTCTGCTGAACAGTGTAGGGGAGCAGCAATGAAAGTTGCATACTTCGAAAACCGATCGACCACCACGAGTATCGATCCGAGTCCCCCTACAGGTGGCAAACTTGATATAAAGTCTAAGGAAATGCTCTCCCATGGCCTTTCTGGTACGGGCAACGGCTCCAAAAGTCCCACCGGCTTCCGTTGCTCCACCTTGTCTTGTTGGCAAGTAAGGCAGGTTCGAACATACTCCTCCACATCAATCCCCATTTTTGGCCAGTAGAAGGCCCTCTCCACGAGAGCCAACGTTCTGTGAATACCGGGGTGTCCAGCCCAAAGGGAATCGTGACACTCTTTCAAGAGTTCACGCCTTAGATTGTCCACTCGGGGAACATAAATCCTATTCCCTTTTGTGTAAACAAGTCCCTCCTGGACCCAAAATCGTCGTGCCTTGCCTTCTTTGATGAGCTGCATCAGGATAAGTGCCTGGGGATCACTATACAGTCCATCTCTGATTCGGGAAAGGAAGTTGGAGTGTAACTGACTTGCTTGGCCTCTGCCCTCCAGTTGTGCAGCATTCACGCATTCCACTTTCCGACTCAGTGCATCGGCCACGATATTCGCCTTCCCGGGCTTGTATTCCATTGCCATATCGAATTCAGCCAGGAAGTCCTGCCACCGTGCCTGCTTTGGGGAGAGCTTCTTCTGAGTTTGGAAATAGCTCAGGGTGATGTTGTCTGTCCTCAGCACAAATCGTGACCCGAGGAGGTAGTGTCGCCAAACTCGTAGGCAGTGGATCACCGCTGTCATCTCCTTCTCATGCACTGGATACCGCCTCTCGGTCTCGTTGAGTTTGCGGCTCTCGTAGGCCACCGGATGACCTTCTTGCATGAGTACTCCACCAATAGCAAAGTCCGAAGCATCTATATGGACTTCAAAGGGCTCTCCATAGTTTGGCAATTTGAGCACTGGTTCTTCTAGAACAGCAGCCTTTAGATCTTGGAATGTTATCTCACATTTGTCAGACCACTTCCAAGGCTGCTCCTTCTTCAGCAACTCCGTCAGTGGGGTTGCCCGCTTCGAATATCCCGCAATGAAGCGTCGGTAGTAGTTGACGAAACCAAGGAAGGATCTCAACTCTGGCACCTTCTTTGGAGTTCGCCATTCCGCAACTGCTTGCACCTTCGACTTATCCAACCGAATGGAGCCATCACCGATTCGATGCCCCAAGAATAGGATCTCAGTTTGAGCAAAGTAGCATTTCTCCCTTTTTACGAACAACGTGTTCTCCCTGAGAACCTTGAAAATTGTCCGAAGGTGCTTGACGTGCTCCTCGAGCGTTTGGCTGTAGACGACGATATCGTCCAAGTAGACGACCACGAACTTATCCAAATACTCCTTGAATAGCTGGTTCATGAGAGTACAGAATGTGGCCGGAGCATTGGTTAAGCCGAAAGGCATCACCAAGAACTCAAACGCTCCATACCTGGTCACACAAGTTGTCTTTGCTTCGTCGCCTTCAGCAATGCGCACCTGCCAATATCCCGACCGAAGGTCGAGTTTTGAGAAATACTTCGCCTTGCCCAATTGGTCGAACAAGTCCGCGATGAGCGGGATGGGATACTTGTTCTTCACTGTTACTTTATTGAGGGCTCGGTAGTCGACGCATAATCGGAGGCTCCCATCTTGTTTCTTCTGGAAGAGAACTGGAGCTCCGAAAGGTGCTTTTGAGCTGCGGATGAGACCACCGCTTAGCGGTTCACCTAACTGCTTCCTGAGTTCTGCCAACTCTGGCGGGGGCATGCGGTAGGGTGGTCTCGCTGGAGGCTTGACTCCTGGCTCCAGCTCGATACTATGATCCACGCCTCTGCGTGGTGGGAGAGTCTTCGGCAACTCGGGTGGCATAACGTCTTTGAACTCCTTCAGGACGTTCGCCACCACAGCAGGTTCTTGAATGGCCTCTTCGTTGAGTGGCTCTAGCTTCATAGCAGCCACGAATGTCAGTTCGCCTTTTCGCACCCCTTTCTTCAATTGTAAGGCCGAAATGTGTTGGGGCTCCTTGGTTCCTCTCCGAGAGACGGGAACCACGCAGGGGTCATCGCCTCCCATCATACATAGGGAATTCAAGAACGGCATCGGCACCAACTTCGCCGCGTGCATAAACTCCATTCCAAGAATCACTTGGAAGTCGTCTAATGGCACGGCCATCATGTTGGTGTTCCCGCTCCATGTCCCGATTTTGATGGGAACTCCTTTCGCCAACCCGGAGATTCGCCTGGCCTCCGAGTTCACCGCCTTCATTCGGCTTGGGCTCTTCTCCAATGTCAACCCAAGTCGTTGTGCTTCACGATCGGCTATGAAGTTGTGGGTAGCGCCCGTGTCCACCATGGCACGGGTCGTTTGGCCATTCAGCTTGATGTCCACATACATCAGTTCACTACTTCCTGCTTTTTGTGCCTTTGTCTTTATGTTCTCCCCCACTTGACCCCGCATAGCGTTCAACAAACGCATTGCTCCCATTCGGGGTCCTTGCGACTCCTCGTCATCGCTGCTAGATTCTGAACTGCTCGAACTAGGAGCAACAGCTTTGCCTTTGTCCGATCGGGGAGGGTGGATGGAAGCCGTAAAAGCATTGAGTGCCTGTTTTTGTGGGCACTCCCTTACCATGTGCGGTCCTCCGCACAAGAAGCATCCTCCAGGTTTTGAGGCATTGCCTTTGGGGTTCGACCCTTTGTGGGAGCTCTTCTTCTTCTGTTCGCCTCCGAGCTCCTTCCCTCGAGAATGTTTTGGAGGGCGATTGCCTGAAGATTGTTTCCTTCTTGCTGGGTCTTCCGAGGAAACGAAGTCGGTGAGCCTTTCTGCAGCTGCAATTGCCCCGACCACGTCGGTAACATTCTTTCGATTCAGCTCCTGTTGAGCCCATGGTTTCAAACCATCAAGGAAGCTGAACAACTTGTCCTTCTCGGACATGTCCTGTATGTCCAGCATCAGTGCAGAAAACTGCTTCACATAGTCTCGGATGGTGGTACTTTGGCGGAGTTGTCTCAACTTCCTTCTTGCGACGAACTCTGTGTTCTCCGGTAGGAACTGAGTTCTCAACTCCCACTTCAAGTCCTCCCATGTGTCGACTCGACACCGACCTTGTTGGATCTCCTCCCAACGAGTTCGCCACCAAAGTTTCGCATCTCCATTCAGATACATCGTTGCTATGGAAACTTTGGTATCTTCAGAATCGGGCCTCGTGGCTCGGAAGTATTGTTCCATGTCGAACAGAAAGTTTTCGAGCTCCTTGGCATCCCTGGCCCCTCCGTATCCATGGGGCTCAGGTGCCCTCAAGTTTTGTGGCGGTGCAACGCGGGTGTTGCCTCCTCCCACATTTAGCGTTCTTGTGAGCATAGCCACCTTTGCCGTGAGTTCCGCCACAACATCCTGTAAGTGCTGCACGGAGTCCTTAGTGTCATCGGACAGTCGGTCGACTAGGGCCTCGACCTTGTCGATCCTGGACTCCGCTTCCTCTTGCGAGCTCTCTACCCCAACAAGTCTTTGTTGACCATGGTAGAGTTCCTCCATGCTCGCTTCCAGAACATCCAGGCGGGTTTCCGCCGTCGTGAGTCTCTCCTTATGACTCTTTTTCCCAGTTAGCGCACCAGATTGCGCTTCCTCCGCTCGCGGACAAGTTGTTCAGCTTGTCCGAGAAGGACAAGCTGAACAACTTGTCCTTCTCGGACATGTCCTGTATGTCCAGCATCAGTGCAGAAAACTGCTTCACATAGTCTCGGATGATGGTACTTTGGCGGAGTTGTCTCAACTTCCTTCTTGCGACGAACTCTGTGTTCTCCGGTAGGAACTGAGTTCTCAACTCCCACTTCAAGTCCTCGCATGTGTCGACTCGACACCGACCTTGTTGGATCTCCTCCCAACGAGTTCGCCACCAAAGTTTCGCATCTCCATTCAGATACATCGTTGCTATGGAAACTTTGGTATCTTCAGAATCGGGCCTCGTGGCTCGGAAGTATTGTTCCATGTCGAACAGAAAGTTTTCGAGCTCCTTGGCATCTCTGGCCCCTCCGTATCCATGGGGCTCAGGTGCCCTCAAGTTTTGTGGCGGTGCAACGCGGGTGTTGCCTCCTCCCGCATTTAGCGTTCTTGTGAGCATAGCCACCTTTGCCGTGAGTTCCGCCACAACATCCTGTAAGTGCTGCACGGAGTCCTTAGTGTCATCGGACAGTCGGTCGACTAGGGCCTCGACCTTGTCGATCCTGGACTCCGCTTCCTCTTGCGAGCTCTCTACCCCAACAAGTCTTTGTTGGCCATGGTAGAGTTCCTCCATGCTCGCTTCCAGAACATCCAGGCGGGTTTCCGCCGTCGTGAGTCTCTCCTTATGACTCTTTTTCCCAGTTAGCGCACCAGATTGCGCTTCCTCCGCTCGCGGAGAGTTGCCAACTTCTCGCTCATCCTGTTCGCTGCCACGATCCTCGTGAGCGGCTCCAACAACATGAGAGCGAGTGTGCACATGCAGCCCACCTGCGGCTGCTTGGGGCAAGGGTCCGGCCTGCCCCGTCTTGCTTGATTCGCCACGATGCTTTGCCATGGCGAAGTTGCGAAGTTCGTTCGCTGTTCGGTCGAAGAGCTTGCCCGCTCTGATACCACAATGTCACGACCTTAGCTGGAATTGCCTAAGGCGTGATGCACCCTTGCGGCCAAAGACGCGAACTTAGCTTGGGTTGCCTAAGTCACGAGTCACCCTCGTCGCAAAGACGCGAACTTAGCTTGCGTTGCCTAAGTCGCGCTTCGCCCTTGCGATCTTGCTCCGCAAGGATCAGCCACTTTGTAACCTCTCGCAGGTCCCGAAGGACCTGTAAAAGAGAAAGAAAGTTAGATCGAAAGAACGAGCAACGGAAAAGTCCCGAAGTCTCGCGAAAAGGAAAGCTTTACAAGCAATTCGACGAACACCCTGTGTGCACAAGAGAAAATAGGGAGAGGGAGAAAAACAAGGCTTTCAAGGATGAACGAACAGCTGCAAGCCCACAAACAGCCGCTCACCTGGTCCCTGGCGCAAAACCAAGTTCCCGTAAAGGTCACGTGCGAACTTGCGAAAGAGTGTTCAACGCCCGGTATATAACCGAAGCCCCATCCAGCCATGTGCCACCCGGGGGGTTCCTGGGTGCTGAGATGGCTGACATTTTGGTGAGCGGAGGCAGCACTCCGCTCACCTCCCGCGGCACGCGAAAACGGAGCCGTTTTGGGCTGTTTTGGGGCTGTTTTGCTCGGTTCGGTGAGCGGTCGCTTTGCAACGCTGCAGCTTGTTCGAACTTACATATTTACAAGCAAAATGACCCAAAACCATGAGGAAACATGCTGTCGAGCAGCTGTACATGCGGGTGTGAGCGACGAACGGTTCGTTGAACGGAGTTGTTGCGGGTGCGCGACGACCGTTCGTGACAACAAGCTGCCGCAGGCCAACAATAGTGTGGTGTCTTAGCAGACCCGGATCCGACTTGTAGCTCTTAAGCCCCCAAGCATCGGGAGCAGCCCAAAAAGGGTGCTCCTCCCACAACCCAAAACCATTAATGGACCAAACAGGTCCGGAGCTACTGCTCCGTTCCCCGTCGTCCGACCCGTATTGGGTGGGCGCATCCTCACCCTCCATCATCGATCCAAGGGCCACGATGGGGTCCGGGGAAATTTTCGAAATACGTATTTCTACGTAGACATGGGGCGATACAGATCAGAGCAGGAGTTTTCCGATCGCGTACCCGCCTGCCTCGAGAACGTGGGACCCGTCACTGCGGTGACAATGACGCCTGCGGTGATATAGTCAGGCATGAGAGACACGAGTGGGGAGAATACGTGAATACGAGACTGAAAAAGCGATGACTGGTTTCGGGGCAGGGGACGCGGTCATAAGCTGCCAACGGCCTTTGTGATGGTTAGATCTCAGCCCTTCGTCCCTTATCATAGCCCACTCGCTGCTCCTCTCTCCTCCTCTCGCTATCCTCCCATTGCTTCCGTTTCTAATCGCCTCCTCCTCTGTCTCTCTTATCTCCAATGGCGACCTTCGCTTCTTTGTCTCAGTAGACGGGCCAAAAAGGAAGAGCAAAGCCTCTTTTCTATCGGCGGAACGAACGCTGCTCTTGTGAATTCGTGGAGCCCCTCTGTTCTTCCAGGTGCCTATTTGTTCATGAGCTTGAGAATACTGGCATCGTAGTATTCGTCGAAAGTGTTGGGTGTTGTTTATTATTGGTATTAGAACACCGCCCTCCATTCATAGAAGTTAATGGGTTGGTGTTCAATACTTTTTATTGGCTCCATTTATAGGTTAAGTGTCTGATTCATCATCAATTTCTTTCAGCAACTACATTAGCATCTTAGTACAGAGAGAAAAACTGCCCAGTAACACAAAAATATATATTTTTAAATACTATAAATAATCTGGAATACATTTTGATTTTAATTAAAGAGTGCACAAGCATCTAGTTAATATAAGTTGGTTTGTGTTGCAATTAAGTATCAAACACTAAAAGAATTCTGAAACTATGAAAATATTGTTCATAACCAATAAAAAATACCTAAAGGACACTGTTATGCAAAAACAGTATGGCCTTTGCAGCGAATTCTCATTTAACATCATGATTTTGAAGACTAGCTGGATGTAGGACATGTTTCTCAAAAAATATTTTTCTAGTACTGATACATAAAGCTTGAGTATTTTGATTATCCACATGCACAACAATTAAGAGTGAGGATCTACTTCTGTTTTCTAGGTTCAGTTGGACTCTCTTTCAAATACTTGGACAGGTTATATAGCAATAAGGCAGTATCTTCTTGAACCAGAAGCAGGGCAGACAAGGTAAAATAAATGCATGCCTATAATCAAGTGATTGGTAGCAGGCAGCAAGAGCTGTAAAAACTAAGTACAATTTGAAAAATTTTAAGTGAGTAACTTGTTAGTTGCTTGTTATAAATTAGCATAGTTTGCTCACTATATTATGTTAGACCTGATTTATTGCCAATATTTACATGAAACAATTGGCTCTATGAGTGTTAAGTTCAAAATTTATTCAGTTTACCACTAATTTAGATGCAAAAATTAAGTACAAGTTGAATTATTTCAAGTGACTAACTTGATATTTGCTATAAATTAGGTTATTCTGTTAAACTATATACTACCTAAGACCTAATTCACCACCAAAGTTAGCATGAAATTATTGGCTCTATAAATGTTGTCTTTGACATTTATTCGATCTACCACTTAAAAAATCATTCAGGTAGCAAGCGGATATATTAAACATGTAAGCCAACATGACCAAACATAAATACACAATTAGATTCTCAGAAGTATTTAAACAAGATAAAGGCTTATCAACATACCATTAAACCCAGATTCTTCCTCTTCAGGGATTCAGCATCTCTTCCTCTACCATCTTGGTTGGAATCAATGAAATCAAGGAGATCAGGCATAGGATATTCATCATTTTAGTGGAAGTAGAAAATTCAGTTGGCACATCTAGTCAATGAAAATATTAATTTTAGTGCACGAGGATGACGTTATATAGATCACGTATATCAGCAATAAGTGCAGAGTGAGCATGCTCACAGTATTTGTGACCTAAAGCATGTTAAACCTAATCACTGCAATTATTGCTGTACCTCAGGTGGCCTTTGCTGGCAATAGATGCATCAGGCTTCCGCGTACCATTTCGAGCAGCTTCTTGCTGCTCAATAGCCTTTGACTCAAAGTACTCAAGCCAGGCAGCAGCATCCTGCGAAATCAAATGGCAACTCTGTGAGTCAAGAAACTAAATCGATGCAGAATTAAGAAAAAAAAAGTTTTATTGATGTCTCTCCATATAAAGATATGCATAAATCACCTGAGTACGCAAGTCATCTGGACCAAGCTTTGCTCTAAGTATTTGTAATGTTGTTTGCTCATGTTGAACACTCAAAGGATATGCTTCCATCAAGGATAGTGCAATAGCTATCGCATGGTAACTTGCTGCGGTCTAATGTAATGTAGAAAATTAGATACATATATTATATATATACCTAATACTCTTCATATAAAAATAAAATAAGGTCTACCATCCAATGCAAAAAAATAATAATGGAACTACTTACATCAGACATTGAAAGTTAAAAGACAGTTAGTGTGAGATCATTCAATGAAATTATAAATCTGGTTTATCACAGGCAAACCTGGAAAAGATATTATCATTATACTATAAAGTTGATAGGTTTTTTATCTGCCAAAAATTAACTTTCATGTTATCATAAGAGAGCCAATCAGAGGACTAATTTGAAAAGGCAAGTTAGTATCAGAAGCTCTTTTTCTGAAAAAGAGACTGTTTTGAGACAAAAAAACCACTTCATTCCACGTACACATGCAGCTAGTGTCCATTATTTTTGTGTTCCTATGTATGTCCATCTACATCATGTCTGTGTGTGTACCATCTCCATACAAGAACACAAGAAAACAGAGATGCAATTTTTTCCCTTACATAGTTGGAAACAATTGGTGTTGGTTTTGCAATGAAATGAAAATAACAAGACGAAGATATGGGAACAAGTAAAATTTTGAAAGAGTGAGACAGAGTGTATGTGGCAGCAAAATCATGTATACAATGAAATCTCATATTTTTGCTTTAAGAAAATATATAGTTCTGAATCAAAAGATGGGAAGAAAAAAAGTGTTGACAAGCATCTTAGTGCAGTACATTGTAAAACACCTTTTAGAACAAAATCTTATATTGATATACTTGTAAGGAAAAGAGAATAATGTAAAAGGTAACAGTCAAAATCAAATCTATATTCCATAGACTATGCTTTGTGGATCCCCATCTACTTGAACTATTAAAGATGATAAAATAATGAGCTCTTCCCAATCGATAATAAAATATAAACTAGTGACTTACAAAGTGTTCGAGAAGTACCCTTGGACATATCTAGAAGATAGTCAGCTCTAATAAATATTGGAGGTGTATACAAAGTGGCAGCCTAACACTCTTAACACTTGCACATTAATTCAGTATCCGGGAGGGACAATGTACGCAGCCTTAACCCCCACAAGTAGAAAGGTATGGCTCGTACATTTCAGAGGTCACAAAGGAGCCAAACTAGATGTCCCACTAGAGTATGGATATGGAATGCATCTAGAGATATTGAACTTTTTATTTGTCAAGTAACCTGTGTTTCAAAATATAATAGAGTATCCAAAAGGGAATGCCCATTTTGAACTTGGAAATGATTGTTTTCTCATGTTGAGTAGAAAGAGGAGGTTAGAGAGAAAATAGAGTGAAGGAGTTCGCTTAGGTATTAAGCTGACTAGGTCATCCCAGATGACCTTGATATGAAAGCAATCCTTTTCTTATAGATCCCAAAACCTTTTGTACTCTACCACATGATAGATTTTAAGCTCATCTGATTTTGCTTGATGTACTTGTTCAAACCCAAACTAACAAATTAAAAAGGAATGAATTGCTGTCCCATTTTCTTATGTATAACAAATCTTGGTTGCATGACCGAGAATGGTATACTCTTGTTAGGGCAGAATAATAATGTGTGTGGCAAACTTTGGCTAATGGGTTCCAGAGATTGTCTAATGAAGCATATAACTGAACCCCTTGATAACAGGCCAATGATGCTCCTAATTTATATGGATTGCTGAAAGTCGAACCTGCTAACTTATACTGCTTTGGCAAAGCCCTCTCCCACACAGCAGAAGGTCAATAGATAAGGGGTTCTAGATCACCTAATTATCCAGGTCACTAGGTGAGCAGATTAGGGGTGAACTAGCTAGAAGTCACTCTGTAATACATGCCTTATCATCTCAAAGTAATTAATAATGTTTCTGTGGGACTTCATTAACCAATTATTGTAATAATTTATGATTTCTAACACCGAACTACAATAAGCATCAGCTGCTTATCTTAAAAGAATGTTATGACTACTTCAGAAATAAAAAGACACAAGAAGAAACAGAATTTGAGAACAAAAACAAACCTGAATGTGGTCAGGACCAAGCAACTTCTGATTGCATTTCAAAGCTTTATGAAGATATCTAAGTGCCACATGTATATTTCCCAGGCCTTCCTCCATCATAGCCACATTAATATATGTAGCAGCTGTGTTTGGATGAGATGGTCCACAAGTAAGATGCACAAGATACAACGCACGTTTCACATACCTGATTAACAAGTAACAGGAGAAAAATTAAGGGTGATGGTAAATAACATATAATGGAAGCATGGTCCTGGCTTATTATTTCCAATACAAACACCAAAACATAACAATACTAACCTGGAAAGTAAGAAGCTTAATTTTTGTTAGTTTCTGTTCTTCAACTTTTTATGCACACATTAATTTTCAGGTACGAAGTAAATATTAAAGTTAAATCTAGAAAGCCATTGTTCTCAAATTAAGCTGCATTCTTTGTGGCAAAAAAACGAAGAAAATGCCATCTTTGCATATTTTAGCTAATATGCATAATAATAGAGTAGACATAACCAAAACCATAAGACAGATATGTGTCATGGAAGCTTTAATATTAAGTTTTGCATTGGCATGTAAAAAAAAAATTCTCTGTTTAACCGGTCATATCAACCAACCCTCATGATAACACATCAAGAATATAAACCTCGGTGCTTCAAAACACAAGCTAAAAATGAGCAATGACCAAACAGAGAAAACACTCAAGACATGTCACACATGAGACTAAAATAGAACAATGGCCTTTGTCAACGGCCATAAAAATTTATTCCCCGACTAGACTGAGAAAAATGGGAGAAACTTTATGAAATTTGTCTGGTCTCTTGACAAGCCTATGACAAGAACCTATTCAATCTCCTTCCACAAGACTAAGTGTTAAAATTTTTAAGTTTCCTCTTCACCATTTGGCTAATAAATCCATGTTATAACTAATCATGTGATATTAATGGAGCTATCTTCTTTCTCCAACCAAAATTCCGATGTGTTCTTTCTCTCTCATAAGATGGTCACAGTGGACCGGAGGAACCTGAATTTTTACAATGCTGATAAGTTTGATAAACCATTTGTCACTCTTTAAGCTTTTAAAGAATAACATAAGAAAAGATATAGATGCAATTTTTTCTAAATACTTTGTTACCATGGTACTCCTACGACAAACTCTGTATGTTTAAAGCTCTATCCTTCACTAATTAATATCATAAAGCTTTCTTTGTCATAGTTAGAAGATTTACATTATTAAATAGCTTCTGACATGTAGACATTTTTTACATGTGCTGGGAAGCATGATATACAATGAACAAATTGTACAAATATCTCAATCATTGCATTCATGCTGAATAACTTACAAACTTCTTTTCAATGCTTATAGTAGAAGAAAGGCTTCTCCTTAACTTTACAAGTATTATGCTAAGAATGTTGTTTTAAGTGAAACCATCTTTTTAGTTTGGTAATCTAGAATTCAAGACTAAAATTTCTACTTTTATGTATTAATTCATCAAGATCATTTCATGCAAATAACCTAGTTAAAAATTTTTGACCGTTACCTGCCAGAAGTCTTCTTCTTTTTTTCTATCTAGAAGAGGCACTAATTCTAAGTTTATATCTCCTCGAATCCTAATATATTATACTGCAATAATATCTTATAAGACAGTACCAATGTTCAAGTCATTATAAAAACAAAAGATGGAATATCTAATAATTCAAGATATTAGAATTCCCAATCAAAAGAACACTATCTAAGATTTGATACTACAACAAATAAGAATTGAAGTTACTTTAGAGCCAATTCAGTATGTTGAAGCCTGTAGTAAAAAACAGCTAGGTCGCCGTAGCTCTTCATTGTATCTGGATGATCCAATCCAAGCTCCCTCTCATTTATGTCCAATGCCTTCTGCTGATAAGTTGTGGCCTAAAAGTTGCAATAATTTAGTATAATCCCAGCCAAAGACAGGAGCACAGGTTCAAAATTTATAACAGAAAGTTCCTAAAAGTCATCCCTAATAATTGAAGTGATATATAAAATTTTAAATAGTAAAAAACACCATATAGCATATTATAATATTCATCTTAGCGTAAGAAACCATAGTGGTAGAATACTGTTTCATGGTTTAACTCGATTCAGATCTTTGCAAAAGCCATTAAAAAACAGATAAATCCAATTAGAATTAGACATTGATCTACTAAAAGAGGACACAAGTCAGGAACACAAATGCTGTATTAAAATATTGAACTGTGGTTTATCGCTCTTTGATCTGTTTCAACCTCATGACCCACTAATGGTCCTGCATGCACTTATTCAAGGCATAAATTAGCTACCAACTAAATTTCCAACAGAATTACATGTCAATATTATGAAATATGAATTACAAAAAACGGTTTCAATCACTCGGAACATAATCACCCATGACACAAACTTTACATTACAATTCTCCAAATTTCAGATCGTTGGACTTGGCAAATTTAAATTGTCCATAATGGTGTATTTTTGACATTGGATTGGTAAAAACATAATTGATCTGCTCAATTTTACTCAAATAGACCATTTAACAAGGTTCCTTTTAAGATATCAGAAAAGAGAGAACCATGGCACATAACAGATCGTAAGATACTCCATAAGTCCATATCATAAGAACCATGGCCTTCAGTGACACAAATATCTGAAAGCTACCTAATTAAGGTCACCAGTATGGTAGAGAACAACAGCTAAAAGACTGTAGGCTCCAGCAGTCATCCGATTATAAGGACCACAGACTGCAATTAATTTTGCCAGAGCCTGCATCCAACTACACCTTCATACCAAAAGCAAATGAAAGAGAAAAAAGGTCTTTACAAAGAAGTTAACCTGTACAGTATCTTATGACGAATTACCTTTGTTCCATAGTTGACTGCGTCTTCAAGTTTTACCCTTATCAAGTGCCATTTTCGAAGACTCTAGAAGTTGTCGTGCATCTGCAGATGAGCATGCAACTTGCTGCAAAAGATTCAAAAGCACTAAGAATGTAAGATACATTATGGTAGATACCATATTTCAAATAAGACCATCTTAGCAGCTTTACCTTGTGCACAGGTACAAGGCTGATGATATCTGATTTGTCAAAGGGGAAATTTGAATCCATATCAAAGTCTCTGGGTGCCAATTCAATTCCCACCTAAGAAAATTGAACATGTAAGATGAAAGGAAAATTAAATATCATTTACAGAAATGAAAAATGATCATTACCTTGTGACATAGCCCTCTTAAAATAGCATATTTTCTTATATCATTATAGTTTGAGATTGTAAGTTCCCAGTTATATCGCTTTCTTAGAAATACTTCAAGCCATCTCCAGACTAGAAAGTGCACACGTATAGCAGAATGTGAAACATCAGAATCAGGAAGCCCAAGGAGCATGTTAAGTGTTGCAGCCATCAATATAGATAAATCTCCAGTATCAGAAACAGAAGCAATCACAGCTCGTACAACATGCTTAAAAGCCCTTACTATCATCTCATGAATACAGAGTGACTGAACATGAGACAGCTTCTCTGAAAGCTTGACCTGACAGATATTGTACATAATATTGCATTTAATATAATTAGGAAAAATACTTTGTGAAAGTAAAGATATATTCAGCCTCTTCAAGCTAAAGGTGACTCACAACTTGCCCAAGAGAGCGTATTCTTAGACCTCTTGTATGCATGAAATCAGTTAGAGTACGACCATCAACAGGTGATAGCTCCAATGACCCAAAATCTGAGACCTGAATACATGCCAAGGTACAAATAATACTCATTAACCATCATTCCATACTAAAACAGAAAATAATGAATTAAATATGAAAAAATTGTACTCAGGCATACCAACTTTGGGAGAGCAACTTCATCATAATATCTCATTGCCATCTCAGTTAATTCCTGTGGAGACTGATCATGAGAATAGATCAGCTTCTCATCTTCAAATTAATTGTAATCTTAATATATGTTTCTATGTAAGTTAAGATGATACACACACAGACAATAAATTTACATGTTATTTAGTAGTAATTGTGATATAGACAGGAATTAACTAATGATACATAGCCCAGATAAGTGTACATATGTACAACAGAACTGAAACTTTAGAATAAACAAACAAAGTTACTAATTCTGTAATAGTAAGACATGAATTTGCAACTGACAATCAACACCTGAGATAGCAGTAGAAAAATCAGAACATACACCTGAAATAAGGCATAACCTGCATATATTCATGTGACTTGTGCATACCTTCAAATGAAGTCCAGTATTAGATTCTAGCAACCTTGTATATACAGGTTCAGTCAACAAATCTTTGAGCTTGCAAGAATTCTCAGTTTCTTTGCTTTCTACCTTAGGTTCCTTGATAGGCAACTTTGTATTCTGTTTTTCATGCATCTCATCAGATGATTTCCTGTCAATGGTTAAAGTCTTTTCTTCATCAGAATCTGGTTTCTTTTTTGGGTTTTTAAGAATTTTAAGAGGCTTCCCAAGGCCTTCAACTCTTATCTCACTTTTTGTCTTCGTCGTGATTTGTTTTTTGTCATTTTCACCAACCTGTTTCTTGTCTTTGTCACCATTATTCTGATCCTGCAAAGCTTAAACAAACATCATTGCTACCCAGTGCTCTTTGCTTGGATTTACAAGAAATATACTAGTAACACTCACTACATATGCGATGTTCGGCTTCGTACATACCATCGGATACATTAAACTTCCAACTGCTGAAGCATAAGGAACCTTTTGTATTTTCTCTTTCTCCTCATCACTTGAAGGACTATGTTCCAAGCATAACTTAAAATGACTTGCAAGAGGAGAACCAATTGGCTTTGTATTGTTTATACTGAACCTTTTCAATACCTTCTCGATATATTTCTTCTATGACAATCAAATCTTCTTATACGACAACTAAACACTCTTAAATGTCTGTATGAAACATTTTTCCATAACCATACATACTCTGTAATATCACTATCTAGGGCTGTAAATGGTAATAAGTTGATCACATCAACTACAGTCCTTAAAACCTCATCCCAAAACTTTTTGGGTAGCTTGGCCTATGAAAACATACATTTGATCTTTTTCATAATTATGTAATTCATAAAGATGTACCCGGAATTGTCATCTCAAGTTGGATATATATATATATATATATATATATATATATATATATGTAATTCATAAACGCTTTGTCGACGCCCAAAACACACACACACTGTGGCCTGTGAATGCATGTATTATTGTTTCTGTGTACGTGTCTACTACTACTACAACAGTACAATGTACATTATAAATCCAATTAGATTTCACATATGAAATGGCACCAAATGGGTGGATGGCAAAAGATTACATTGCTCGACAGCAAAAGATTACAGTGCTCGATGAGGGAGGAATCACAAAGCATACATACACATCTCTTCGCTTGGCTTTGGGACTACTCCACGCCAGGCAATGTCTCCTCGGCTAATCTCTACGTGACGTCGAGTATATGCCTTGCCAATGGAGTACTCATTTCTCCTCCCTATCATTCGTGATTCATGTTTTTCATCTAAATAATAATACTCGTGTGATTAGTTATCATTTGTCGTAATCAGTCGTGAGGATTTGTTTATACTAATACGAAGATAAATAATGATTTATCATATGACGTCGAATCGGAGCAGTAATAGACATATTTAATCTTACATCAATCGAAGAATAATGAAATCAAATAAAAGCTAAGAGGTCACAGTTATCAGTATATGTTGTTTGAGACTTGCATCTCTCTCTCTCTCTCTCTCTCTCGAAGAGGCAGCGGGAACCACAAGCAGAAGACATCCAAACTGCAGCAGGCTGGCATGGAGCAGACCATAATAAATGCCAATCAAACTCCATCCAAGTCCACAAAAAGGTGGATTTGCACAAATAATTCAAGAGGAAGTGTGAGCATCAGCCAACCTTGGAAAGATAAAAGCTTCATCTCTCAAGTGCAATCCATTTACGATGATGATGACAGACAAGGCTGACTGTCATGCAGCCCCATGCATTATACTCTGATGAATCACTGAAGGACTAATGGCTATTTTTAGCTGAAGCTTACATATCAACATCACGGAATTATGGATGACAGCCAGACTTGCTGGACCAGTCACGCTGATATCATCATTCGAGTTGATCGTTTCCTCCTCACGTCACAAAATTTTTTCACTCTATTTTTTTTGTCTTCGTTATTACCGTGAAAATGGATCCCAATGTTAGATTGATATATGTATATCTGCAACTTCATAAACTAAATAAAGATATTATTACTTCGATGATCAAATTAAGTGTGAGTTAAAACCAAGAATTTAGTTTTTTTTATATACATAAGTACATATACATATGTTATATCAAGACATGAATTAAAAATGGTTACTATAATTATCGGGTAGTTTAGACTTTGATAGATCATTAGCTTAGCTTTAATCATAACACCTTGCAGATGTTGAAGAGATAGATTTTATAACTATTTTTAATTTTCTGCAACGATAAATATGGACATATTTCTTAGAAATAGGCAGCGTTTGACCCAAGTCGCCGAGGAATCGGACGCGGCTGAAGTGTATCACCGATCGGGACGGGTTTGCTTTGTATGATAGCCTTCACCTTTCGCTAAGGCCAGCGTCGATGACGACCAAAACACGTAGTCTACAGCGATAGCCACCACCTTCCCCACCTTCTATTAATTCCTCTGCTTCTTCTTCGATCCCCAACCCCCCTCTCTCTCTCTCTCTCTCTCGCTCTGTTAACTCTTTGGTTCTATCGCACACGCAACGGTGTTGGGGAGAATCACATTAATTGGTGGAGGAGAAACAGATGAAAAGAATGGTTTGGTCTCGAGAAAACGCTGTCGATGGTTGCTTAGACACTCTCAAACCGGTAATCTTTCCACTTTCTTCTGTTTCTCCTGTCGATTAATATATATAAATATTATGCATTAATTTCAAGCAAATCGACCGTGTGAGTTTCTTTGGAAACCAATCTACCTTTATCTTTCTTATTGCATACAACTTTTTCTTCTTGGATCAAACATCTTCTGCAACCATTGATCACTCGCCAAGAATGTAGGGAAATCAAAAGTACTCTTTTGTCTGTAACAGTAAGTTTATGTGACCTTCCATCGGACAAAGCA